>NC_142609.1:24895874-25195874 GCF_041222555.1 Hakea prostrata | reverse complement strand
ACAAATGGGTTTTGATCTCAGCTTCATAGATGGGTTTCGATCTCAGCTTCACAGATGGGTTTCGATCTCTGCTTCACAGATGAGTTTCAATCCTCTCTCTCTCAGCTCTTCTTCATAGATGGGTTTCAATCCTCTCTCTCTCTCTACTGCAATTTTGCAAAACTCTTCACAGATGGGTTTCGATCTCTGCTTCACAGATGAGTTTCAATCCTCTCTCTCTATCAGCTCTTCTTCATAGATGGGTTTCGATCCTCTCTCTCTCTCTACTGCAATTCTGCAAAATTCTTCACAAATGGAGTTTCGATCTCCATTGAATGGATGTGGAGGTGGCTCTGGCTTGGGTGCCGGAGGTGGTTCTCGCCTGGGTTCTGGAGGTGGGGGTGGAGTCGTCGAAAAAGTCGACTATCGGCGACATATCACCGATTCTCGGCGACATATCGCCGACTTTTGGTAAAGTCGGTGTCGCTGGGGGTTTCGGTGTCGCCCCCCAGCGACACAGCGAAAAATCGCCCCGTGTCGGCGATAAATCGCCAACACAAGGTACCCTGGGTCTAGCCTGATTTGATAATCCTAAAAATGATTATATTTGGGTAATACTAGTTAATTTATCTGAAAATTATATAATTTTTATAGAAATATGAGGTTGTAATTTTATTCTCTTCTCATAATTCCATCCCTAAGAATTTTATGTATGTTTTTCCTATTTCCATTTTCTTTTTGAAAATAACGATCATATGGTCCATAAATTTTGAAAATATAATTTGTAGATGGCTATTATATTCCTAGGGTGTTTTACTGTAGGCAAATATGTCATCAATGTAAATTATAGAAAAATTTTGAATATTTCATCCATGCATTTTTAGAAAACAGTAGGGGCATTTTTAAGCCTAAATGGCATCACTAAACATTCTTAATGTCCTTTGGTTGTGGTGAATGCAGTCCATTCAATAAATTCTTGATGCATTTTTATTTGGTGGAATCCAAATTTGCAATCAAGTTTACTAAATATTTTACAGTCTTATATATTAACTAAGAAGATAATCTTTATCTGGGATTTATAAACATCTTTATATATATTGTCATTTAATCTCTTACAATTTATAACCATTCTAGTTTTTCCTCTGATTTGTTCAGATTGTTTGTTAACTATAAATGCTACACTATAATGCCTAGAATTTGATTTTCTTATTAATTTATATTTTATAAGCTCTGCCATATGTATTTTAAATTCATCACTATTTTTAGTAGTATATTTAGTTTGTCCTGTATTTATTCTATGTTATGGGTTAATTATTTTAAAATTTTTCATAAGGTTTTATCTATTTTTTTACTATTTTAATGGATTTTCATTACTTATTATGTCTATTTTTTCTAAATTTCTTATGACTTGCTGAATATCTTTATTATTTTCTATGTTATAATGTAAAGTTTCTCCTGTTATAATATTCTCAAAATCTTGTAGGTTTATTTGACAAAAGTCTTATGTGTATATTTCTAGTTGATATTCTAGAGAAGTTTCTAAGGAGGTTTCTAGAAGTTGTGAAGAGGGTAACCCGCATTGATTCCTTGTACAGGAACAAGTTTGTTGTTATAACTGTTGTTTTGAATTTTTAGAATTTATTGCTAAATTTATTTTCACTATATATCCACCATGTTGAACTACTATAATTTATGACAAATAGGAGGAATCAGAAATTGTTAGGGTGATGGTACAGTGTTGAAAGAATATGAGGGCTTTTTTTATAAGAAGAATTTTAGAAGTATGATATAAGAGAAAATTAAGTCCCAATAACATGTTAACAGTGGGTGGTAAATCATGTTTAATATAGATAGTATCAAGAAAAAAATGAAGGTTATATTGTTTATAATGGTTATGAAAAGTTAAGGCAACTGATTTTAATTTATGAGCATAATAATGAGGAATTTTGTCAATCCCATAACTAATTGTAGTTTCAGGATTTTGTTTGGGTTCTTGGTCATTGTGAGTAATAAATTGTGGGATAGTAGGTTCTTAGTACATCATGTATCTATATGGGCTGTAAGAAAATTTTGATTATTAGAATGTAAAAGAGTAATTTAAATTTTTACTAGGAAATTTTGGGTAGTAAGCTTGGAAAAGCATTGAAAGTTTTCCTAGTTTTGGGTCTTATATTTTGTCTGAGGTAAAGTTTGGTTTTGTATGGATAATGAGTAAGAAGTAGTTGGTATGTATTCTTGTTTGTCTAAGAATTGTTGAAGTAAATCATGAATTTGGTCTTGTTTGACCAATAGTTGTTGGAGAATATCTTCTATACTTTGTACTCAGTTTCTATTTTTCAAAGCGTTGATTATCTTGAGTATTCTTAATATTTATTTGTTGTTTTAAGTTTGCAATATTATTTTAATTTTAGAGGACTTTAGATTCTAATGTGGTAAGTCTAAGGTCAAATGGTGCTCATGATGAATTTTTTTTTTTTGGTAATATCATGATGAGGTTATGATCGGTGTAGGAAATGTGTTGTTTTTTTGTAAGCAATGTCTACAAGCTTCATTATAGTATTGTGAGCATTGATATCTTAGGTCAAGAGAAGGATAATATCTACAATAGACGTAAGGTTTATTGATATTTTCTTTTTTGTTTATCTAGTTATGTTGACAATTTTTCATTAATATATGAAATAATTGAGTTCTGTTATGAAATTAGTGCATTGGCAGTGATGTCTGGTTTCCTAGAATTTCTTCGATATTTTCAATATTATTTTCTAATTCTATAATACTATAAATACTTTCAGTATTTGAAACATCCTAGTCTATTTCTAATAGTGCTTGATTTATAGTTTGTATTAGATATGAGTTTCTAGTGTATGTGTTTTGTAATTTTAGACAATTATTTCTAAAATGTCTCAAGTCTCCACATGTGTAAAATTTTAGTTGTGTCTTGTAAGTTTTTCTTGGTTTGAATATTCGAACATGTTTGTTTTTGTCTAAGAATGACTTTTTAGCTCCTGATTTTTTTAATGCATAATTTCTTCTTTTTGGTGGTTGACTGTATTTTCTTTAAAGTTTGTTATAAGATTTAGTTTTGTGTGTCTTATAGAAAGATATGTTATTATTATATTGCTAGGGTACATACATTGTATCACAATAACTATGTTTTCCTCTTAGTTGTTTAATGTCAATTGGTCGGCACATTTTTATTTTAATTCTTGCATTATGAAGCTAATTTAATGTCATATTCTTCTGACATCTATTTTAGCTTTCTTTTCATCTGAATAGCTAGTCTATTCATCTTCCCATTGTTATAGTATTCGTTATCTTAAAACTCCAAGGAGTTTAAAAAACAGTTTTTGGTTTATACAGTAATCAAAATATTTAGTTGATTTTAAGGCATAATACATGTAATCTTTACGGAATTATTTGATATATCTATAATTTGATAAGCTTATTTGTTCTAAGGCTAATGCTTCTTTCTATTCATCTTTCTTTTCAAAATTAGGATCCTATCATGTAAGTAATTATCCTATAATATTTAAAAAATTATATGGATTATTTTCTTGAGTTAATATATATTGATATTGATTTGAAAATTCTTCTTTAAATCTTTCTCATACTATTTTGGTTGAATCTCCTAAGTATGTTTCTAATATAACAAATAATTTTTCAACAGTAAGTTCATATGGTCTGCGATTTGCGTATGCATCCTTAACTACTATATTTTTTTATACGACTATTACTGAGTTCCACATTTGCTGGTCATGGTATGTTAAATTTAATAATTTTCCTGCTAATGCTTCTTGAAAGTGTATTGGAGCATTGGTAGCATATCTCATTCCTCCAGAATGATATCTATAGCTTGATTCACTCTCATACGTACGGTTGGGTATATTTTTTCTAAAGTAGTTATAAATCTGGACCTATCTTAGATGTACTTTGTTTTGTAGAATATTGGAAAATATGGTCTGTTTGCATAGATGCGGTTTGTGATGAAGTTGCAATTTATGGACTACTATCTACTCTTGATCCACTTGTAAATTATGTTTCATATTATCAGTATTATTTAATACTTCATTTAAGTACTGTATTTCTTTAGTATTTTGGTATATATTGTATTTTATGTTATAGGAGCTGAATTTTATATCTTCATTTTCTTGTTTATTATATTTTATTCAAAATGTAATTTTGTCTTTTTTGTATGGTTCATTCATTGTCGTTTTATAATTTCCAATCATATCTTGATAATCTTTCTTGAACTAAAGTGAGTTTTTATTGTAATACTTGTAAGTTTGTTATATTCGAGTTTATTACATATTTATGATATATCACAAGGTTTTCTATGTTATGTGTGAATTTGACTTTAGATTCATCATTAATATCGATTTCTTTTGTTATATTATTTTTATAATCTATGAATCTTAATAGGTAATCACCTTCCTTTGTTTAGTACGTAATGGAGTTGGTTGGAATAGTTGTAGTGTTTTTTTTCAGGCTCTATTATTTGGAATAAATTCCATAGTAATCTGGCTAATTCTTCAAATTCTATTTTAGGAGAGACTATTGCTTTTGTCTCTTTACTAGTTAGACTTTCTACTATATCTCTTATTTCTATTTTATAATTGGTGGTTTAATTTTCTATTGTAGTTCATAAAAAGCTAGTACATATTTGTAAATTATTTCCTGTAAATCTTTCAAATCATTTTACCAAGATGGCTAATTTTATATTTTATGAATTCATTTTTGTCTAATACCATATTTTGGTTAAACGTTACTAACACTACATTATCATTCATATCTATTTCCATTAACTAGATTATTGATTTTATGTTGTTCCATCTTCTATCATATAATATTACTAAAATCTGTGTTCCTAGTCCTCGTCTTACAAGGGATTTTAGTGCGAATATTCCAGTATGAACTAATTTAAATTTATTTATTTTAGTTTAAGTTCATTGTCAACTATATTTATCCTCATTGTTTGTCCTTATAAACAACTTATGGTTCTTTCTTTTTTCTTTATATCTAATAAATCATGTATTTCTAGGAAATGAAGCAAAATTGTAAAAATTTCTAAGACTTACAAAATTTGATGCATTATTTCTGAATATTTCAGTGTTTTCATTTATGTCTATTACATTTGTAATATTATTTTCTTAGGTGATTCTTTTGTTCTAGAAGATTCTCCTATAGTTCTATTAGATCCTGAAAATCTTCTGATTTGTTATAAAATAAAAAGAAAATATAGAATACAAAGAAAAAAGACAAGATTAGTTTGGCACTTCTATTGAGTTAGTCATTACATATTTACTGTAAAATCCAGCCCAAACCTAACCAGGACACACTATTTGTTTTGAGATAAAGAAAGACTTGTTTGATATTAGACCTTAATGTTAGACCGTGATTTCAGTGTTTTTATCTTTGAAAGCCTTAGAAGGTTATGTCCGACCTTTTTCTTAGAGTAGATCCAATGTCCCGAAGTGAAGGAAGAAGTCCTTATGGGCCCTCTTTATGGAAGACATGGTGTTTGACCCGAAACCCATGGACATTGACTATGATACCCCTTACTTGGGTACATTGTCAGTGTTTAGTGAAAACCTGCGCACCGAAGAAGGGTGAATTAGTTGAAGTACCAAATGAACTCTTGTGCCCAATCCGAATGTATTTATAGAAACTAGACTTATTGATGGACTCGTAGGAGAAAAACCCACTCAATTTGACCCCATATAGCCCTGCAAATCCCTGTCCGAAGTTGTTAAACTATGTCTGGAAAATCCTGCTTGCGCATCCAAGAAGGTGAGCTTAGTTGGTGGACCTAATGAACTCCTATGCTTGATCCGAATGTATTTATGGAAACTAGACTTTTTGATTGACTTGTAGGAGAAAACCTCACTCAATTTGACCCCGTATAGCCCTCCGAATCCCTGTTTGAAGTTGCTGAACTATTTCTGGATTTTCTCCTTGGAACTGTTTACTGTTTTGGTCGATCCTCTTTGGTCGATGTCATCAACCAAAGAGCATCGACCAAAGTAGCCCAAATTCAAGAAAAAGATGCTTTTTGGATATTCCTTCCTCTATTTTAAGTGAAACCTCGAACCTAGAACCATATTTTACTCATTTCAACACCTGAGAACTTGGGAAAGGCTCCTCTTAGGCTCCTCCTTGGCTTGGGTGATGATCTTCTACAAGAATCATTGTCTCTCTTCTCCAACTATCATCTTCCAAGGTATGATTCTCTCTCTTGCTTTCTATCCTACCCACTTCTCTTCTTCTTTTTACTGATGAGACTATGGCCAAGGTGCTGCAACCTTGCAAACACCTTGCCATGAATGTCTCTTCCCATTTATACTTGCTTTTCCTTTATTCTTGCTATGCTTCACTTGCATCTTGATCCTTACATATGCATTACCATGATTCCTTACTTAGCAACTTGATTTCTTATACTAAACTGAGATGTAGAGTATGATTAGTCTAATCTCTGGCTTGCAAATGATTGTAATAATGTTCCTAACCTATTCCCCAACTAATTCTCTAGCTTCCCTTTCAATTACATCAACTTCTCATGAATGCTAGGATTCTTGTCTTTAGAACATAGGACCTCAATTTGGGGGTTTTCGTTTGGACCATTGGATTGTGATAATACCTGCTAAGTAGTGTTCTTACATTGTTATTAATCATCCCTGTAAGTTTCGGATCAATCCAAGCCCCGGAAGACCAATTTCGGACCGAAATCCTCAAAACGCACTATTCTGTCTCGAAGACATTTTGGTCGATCCTCTTTGGTCGATGCCATCGACCAAGGACCATCGACCAAACCTGTTGCTAACAGCAACCTCAGCCAATTTTGACCCGTTCGACATTCGATCTTCCCGATTTTTTCTCTAACTTCTTGTTTATGTTTGTTTAGGGTCTTAACACTACTTTTGGATCATTCCTTGATAATTCTTGATTCATCATCAACTCAACCTAAGGTAAGGATGGTTATTGCCATAAATACATAGGCTATGTGCTTATGTCTTGATGCTCATAACTTAGCGAACATGGTTTCTTTATTCTCTTTTGAATATCTAGGACTTGCTAAATATGTTTTAGAACAATAGTATTGTGATTTCATATACTGTTGTCATAATGATTTATTATTCTTGTTACTTGTATTCATGATGGATCATTTTGATGTTATGATTTAACTTTTATTATGATGACGTATTAAATGTTTGAGATATGATGGACTTGAGTATGCGATTGCTTAGGTATAACTTGGGATTGGAAAGTGTCCTATTAACGCTTCTGTCCTTGGGCATCTGAGGGAATAGTATGGGATGTTCTCCGAAGATGCCTATCGACACTTTCCCGGGTTATTGGATGACATACATAGGATTGTCTAGCTGTTTGGCTGGGATGTCCCTGTCGTATCATACCCAAATCAGAAGGGCATTGAACCGAACGACTTGTGGTAGCAGTGAGGATTTGTGGGCACTCAAGACCGGTAACCAACCCGTGAGAGGTCATAAATCTCATTGCGGGAGCCATTTATTGGTAGGGTTGCAAATGGATAGACTTGGCTCACGGGCGCTCAAGACCGGTAACCAACCCGTGAGAGGACGTGAGAGCTTCCCGTTTACTATTTGTGGATGACCAATAGGGTTGATGAGTCCGTAATCCGGGATTACGCTGACTTTAGTGTGAAGGATACCGGAAAGAATCGCCCAGGGCGAGGAATGGACGTATCTGGATCTGAGTTGATATGATTGTAGATTACCTGCATTGGGCTAGGCTTTACCGTGACATGCGCCAATACTTATACCAAACGGTGATGTGAGAGAGTGGTGACTAAATCCCCTACCATGGTTTGAGAGGACTTTACCCAATTACTACGGCATTCCCAAGATACGGAATGGGTTGAGGGAAAGTGACTGACGACCCAAAGAAGTATGGTGCTATGACTTAAAGCATGTCTACCTTAGAGACTAGCATTCATAGAGTTAGAATTATACTTGCATCATGTGTTTCAATCATATTGCATCATGTTATGGTTTGTATCATATGGCTTATGTTTTGTGGAATAACCTGCCTTGCTGAGTTCTTTTGAACTCACTCCTTTTTGCAACATCTTTTGTTAGAATCTATTGCAAGTACTACTACTGTCGACTTTGACAGTCAACACTCTGAAGACCAAGTTGATGACATGTACCCCACTGGTCATGGTGTACAAGTTGATAAAGACTAGTAGTTCGAGATTGGGACTTGTTTGGAGCAGTTTAGTTTTATACTTATGTGTTTAAGGATGGGATATCGCCTCATTCCCTTTTTAACATTTTTATTTGAATTGTCGGGACTGTAGTTTAGTTTGTTCCCTTGTTATTTTGGGAACCGGTTGTAACCTTTAATTTTAGTCGATCTACCTTCCGCTTTTATTATAGGATGGGTTTCCTCCCTCCTTTTCACACTTGACTGTTTATCCTATTCGATTCATTTCTGTACTCTGATGTTATTTGTGAATCCTTCTGAGATCCTTTATTAACTTTTATTATTAAATTATTTGAATACAAAGAATTGTTCTTGCTTTTGATTATATTATTGTGCTAAGTGATATGGAGAAATTATGATCGAACCGGGTTCATACTTGGTTTGATCCTCGACTCCGGTCGAGACAGAAGGAATCGACTCACTCCCGAGCGAACCGAATCCATAAGATGACTTGCTGAGGAAGAAAACTTATTCAGCTACAAGCACGCCCTAATCCAACTTATGGATTAGGTTAATTACCCTAATGATGGCAGACTCAAATTGACGGCTGCGGCTAATCATTATCGAAGGGATAATCATCGCATAACCTAAAGGTTATCTCAAGAGTCCTCTGCTAGTCCAAACTATTAGAAGTCTATCGCTCAACAGATCTAACTGTTAAGATCCAACGACTACCCGAAGAAGGCTCAAGTGCATCCGACGAAGGAGATTCGAAGGTACACTCTATATAAACCTCACTGCCATACGAGGTGAGGGACGGAGATTCAAATACACACTGATAGACGTAAACTATCAGAGGCTTACGATCTAGATCACCTTTCCCAGATCTTCATTCCTTAGCTCTGTGCTTCTAGCAGAGCCGTTTGTGATTAAGTTCATCAACTGACTTAGCCTTCGGAGGTGGACTCCCGACCCCCGCGGTCGGGCCACATCTGACGTTTTCGTTTTGCAAGTCATCATGAGGAGATCTAAGGGCTGACCAGATTTTGGACACATCACTAAGTGACTATGATTGTTCCTAAACTTGATCGGTGGGACAGTAATTCACTCCCCCGGGTAATCCAGATAGGGTACCCCCTTGGTGGATTTAGGGCGGGATGTGACATTTACAATGGAACTAACATCTTCTCTGGTATGGTAATATCAGAGTCTACAAAGAAATACAATATATGATTCTCATACACAATAATATAATCTTGATATGGAAGGATAGATTGCCACCCAAGATAGAAGGTGCATAGAATGGAAATATTGATTGCCAACATTGTATAATGAGATGGTTCTGATCTTCACCAATATTGCATCCTGAGGTAGTTGAGATCTTCAATTGGAAGTACAATCTCTTTGGGGTAATGGACATCCATAATAAATATTATTTATAACACTCCCCTTGGATGTCCATCAATAGATAATGTGCCTCGTTAAAATCTTACTAAGAAAAACCTTGTGGGAAAAAATCTTAGTGAAGGAATAAAAATATACATATCTAAATAATACGTATTGGTAGCTGCCTCATTAAAAACCTTACTCGGAAAACCCAGTGGGACAAAACCTTGGTGAAGGGAAAAAGAGTGCAACATGTATTTTACTCCCCCTGATGATAACATCATTGAATATCTTTGAATACACACATTCCAATATCATATACCAGCTTCTCAACATTTGAAGTAAGCAAATCCTCAGTAAATAAATCTGCTAAAATATCACTTGAACGAATTCAATGAACATCGATTTCACCATTTTGTTGAATGCCATAAAATAGCTATCATTCACTTATGAATAAATAGCATGTTTAAGATATAGTTTTATGTAGATCAAATAAATATCCTACATTTGCATAACAAGTAAGTTGATGTCCACATTCATAAAATAATATAATGTCAATAATTTCTCGAATATATTGAAATATATGTTTTATAACATTTTAGTGTCTTTGTATTGGAGAAGAGATAAATCTTGTTAATACACTTATAGGAAATGCTACATCCAATTGTGTATTATTAGCAACATATATTAATGCCCCAATTGCACTTAGATATGGTACTTCAAAACTGATACGGAACCTTCATGGTTAATCGGGTATAACCCGAGTGGGGCTCCGCAGATAGTCGGGACGTGACCGACTGCAACGAATGAAACGCACATCCCAAATAAGGTGGTCTCTCCCAATAAGGACAGTCAACTCCGCTACCGACTGTGTTGGAGCCAATAACTGAAAGGCGAAATCTCCGGATAGGCAACGGCTCTTGTTGGGCTAACTTACCAAATATATAAAAGGTAACACTTACAATATAAAAGCATAGACATACCCCTCCGGTAAGCATCCAATACATTCTGAGTATAATCTTGTGTGGCTCTTGCACGAGTCCTTACTCTGTTCATTATCTGACTTTGCCATCGGAGGCGGCTGCCCGGCACACAAGCCGGCCCGCATCTAACCTTTCTTGCAGGACTCATCGTCCCGGATACGAGAGGAGGCTCAGTCAGATCCAGAAGCATAATTGATCCGCATCAGTTTGGCGCCGTCTGTGGGAACGATAAAGCTTGGAAGCCATGGTACGACGAACCAACGGACATTCCCGACAAGAAAGTATCGGGGATGATCGAGTAATTCCCGAAGAAATGGTTGACCCGTCAATCCACGAAGAATAAGAGGGACTTCAGGACAATCTGGTTCTGGAAGATCCAAATGAAGAAGGAACTTCGCGAGGTCCTCGGGACCAGGCCATTATGGCAGATATGGACGAAATACGAAAAGGCATGCTCGAAATGCAGGGGGTATTACGCGGTTTGGTACATCAAATAGGGGTCGAACAAGGACTGAGGCGTAATACCCAATCGGGAAGGCTGATGAGAGCCTTTAGGACAGTGCGAGGAGCCCGACATCCAAGGCGTATCCCAAGAGTAAAAAATACTCGGGAACAAAGGGAAACACATCCCGATCGTAGCAAGCGCCAAACCACGCCCAATGGGACAAGGATCAGTGCTTTAGAACGCATCTCGTTGCCGCCTAAAACATGATCCTTGCCCCAAAGGAATCGTCGGGAGGAGGTCGAGGAGATCGTGGATAAAGAAGAGGAGGGGGAAAGCCAACCCCGGACTTCAAAGTCAAGGATTTCGACATCTCGGGCACCATCCCAAAGGAAGGAGGCAACAAATCCTCGTTCGAGGGGGGAACATGTCGAGTCTGATGAGGACGGTGCAAGGCAGAATCGGCTACGAAGCCGAGTAGCAGAGGTCGAACGAAAGTTGGAGGATTGAGATCGTGACGAAGATCTTGATGTGGTAGATCGGGAGCCGTTCTCGGACGAGATCATGAACATGCCTCTCCCTAGAAATTTTATCATGCCAACCTTCACCCCTTTTGAAGGGAAAACAAATCCCAAGGAGCATACCAGTTACTTTAAGTCAGTAATGACTGTGCTGGGTCGGGAGGATGAATTGCTCTGCAGAACGTTCCCAGCGTCACTCAAGGGGCCGGCCATTAAATGGTTCAGCAGTCTACGACCGGCATCAATAAATAATTTTCGAGAGTTGGCCCATAAATTCATAGCCCGGTTCCGCAGCGCGATCGGGAGTAAAAAGACGTCTGATAGCCTTTTTGGCATACGGCAAGGAAGGAATGAATCTATTCGGGATTATCTAAAAAGATTCGACGAGGTTGCCATCGAGATCGAAGAGCTTGATGATCAAGTTGCGTACAGTGCGCTTTGGAGTGGCATCACACACCAAAGACTTTTGGAAGTCCTACTAACGGACAAGCCAAAAACGTACGGGACGCTGTTACGCAAATGTCAGAAGCAGGCTAGTGTCTATGAGGTGATAAATGCTCGGGTTAAAGCCGATCGAGATAGAAGGTCTGATCGGGATGTAGACAAAGCTTCCCTGAGTGAAAAGAATCAAAGATCAAAAAGTAAATGGAAGCGTGACCAAGAGAGAGTGAGTTATACTCCTCTTAACACAAAGCCATCGGAAATCTTGATGAACATTCAGGATAAAAATTCGTTAAAATGGCCCAAGAAGCTACGCGCACCACCAGAGGATCGGGATATGACAAAATACTATCGATTCCACCAAGATTACGGCCACCACACCGATGGGTGCCGAAGTCTGAAGTTTGAAATAGAGAAACTGATCCAACAAGGTAAGCTGGGTCAGTATGTAAAGCTCTCGGGAAAGACCCGAACACACTCACCCGAGTCAAAAAAGAGAGGCCGATCCCCTAGTCCAAAAGAGGTTGCCAAAAAAGCAGACAAGGGGAAGGAGAAGGCAGATCGGGAAGAAACGCCTATGTATGTGATTATGGGAGGTCCAACTGTGGAATCTACCAGAAAAGCAAAGCTGAAGGCTCGGTTCGTAGGGGCTGTTCATTTGCCTAAAAAAAGACAAAATCCAACATGTCTCGAACCAATAACTTTTACGGCTGCAGACCTAGATGGTGTTATATCGCCACATGACGACGCGATCATCATCAAAGTCAAAATAGCCAATCGGGAAGTTCACTGAGTTTTGGTGGACACAGGGTCATCTGTTGACCTAATCTCGTACGACGCTTTCAAAAGATTAAAGTTGGCCGATGATCTGCTGACCCCGTCGTCAACACGACTGTATGGTTTCGCAGGGTCTTCCACAATGGCAGAGGGAACGATCCATTTGGATCTCAAAGTCGGGAAGTCACCCCGAGATACCCTTGTTCGGGTAAATTTTATGGTCGTAAAGGAGCTGTCAGCATACAATGTTATTTTGGGACGACCGACACTAAATGCGCTTCAAGCAGTCGTATCTCCTAGGCATATGAAGTTAAAGTTCCCGACCGAAGTTGGAGTCGGGGAATGTTGTTCAGACCAATCGGTTTCTCGCCAGTGCTACACAAGTTACTTGAAGGAAAAGCGTAAGCTAGAGAATTCGGGAACTGCCATGAACGTCGAAGTTCGGGACGATCGCGACGAGGAAAGCATGCAGCGGGCCGAGTCCGTAGAAAAATTGGAAAGGATACAGCTGAGTCAATCTCTCCCCGACCGAGGGACGTTTATTGGCTCGGAGCAACCAGAAGATTTCAAGAAGGAGCTTACTCGGTTCTTGTGTGATAATGCAGATATCTTTGCATGGTCGGCGAATGACATGCCCGGGATAGACAGGGCGGGTAGCGAGCACAAACTTTGGATACAGAAGGATGCTACCCCGGTCATCCAAAGACGAAGGAATTTTGCGTGAAAAACATGAAGCAATCAGGGTCAAGGTGGAAAAATTGGAAAGGTCGGGTTTCATAGAACCAATTGAATGTCCAACCTGGCTGGCCAATGTAGTTATGGTCAATAAGGCGAACGGGAAATGGAGAATGTGTATTGACTACACGGATTTAAACAAGGCCTGCCCAAAAGATTGTTACCCCCTCCCGAGGATTGATCTTCTGATTGATGCCACTGCTGGCCACGAAGTCCTTAGTTTCATGGATGCCTACTCGGGATATAACCAGATTCTGATGAGTCGGGAGGATGAAAAACATACTTCATTTATGACCGATCGAGAAAGTTATTATTATCGAGTGATGCCTTTCGGGTTGAAAAACGCAGGGGCGACTTATCAGAGAGCTGTCAATAAAATTTTCCAACAGCCGGGCGGAACATGGAGGTTTATGTAGACGACATGCTCGTGAAGAGTTTGGTTCGGGCAAGGCATTTGAATGACTTGGAAGAAACGTTCGATGTGCTTAGAACGTACCAAATGCGTCTGAACCCTGAGAAATGTGCTTTTGGGGTTTCCTCGGGAAAGTTCCTCGGGTTCATGGTTTCTCGAAGAGGAATCGAGGCTAACCCAGAAAAGATCAAAGCACTGATCGAGATGGCACCACCCGTTACTATAAAAGAAATCCAGTGTTTGACCGGGAGGGTAGCCGCTTTAAACCGGTTCATATCCCGAGCAGGAGAAAAATGCAACACGTTCTTCAAAGCTTTGAAAACTACATCAAGCTCGGGAACAATCACTTGGACACATGAATGCCAACGGGCTTTTGATCAACTTATAATATATCTCGGGACAACGCCTATCTTGGCCCAACCCCTAATCAGGGAAACTCTTGCAGTATACCTTGCAATATCACCAACGGCGGTCAGTGCAGTGCTGGTCAGAGGAGACACAGTTCAGAACCCAGTCTATTATGTAAGCCATGTGCTTATAGATGCTGAGACACGGTACCCGGACGTGGATAAACAGGCATTGGCGCTTCTGGTGGCATCACGAAAATTGAGGCCCTATTTCCAAGCACATCCAATAGTAGTCCCGACTAATTTTCCACTAAAGAAGATACTTCAAAGGCCTGATGTGGCAGGAAGGATGGTTGGGTAGTCAGTAGAGCTTAGTGAGTACCAGATCAAGTTCAGACCAAGGACGGCCATAAAAGCTCAGTACCTGGCCGACTTTGTTGTCGAAAGCACTCTACCTCAGAGGAACTATCAAATACCATCAGCTGGAGTATCCGACCTATGGATTCTGCACGTTGATGGTTCGAGCAATATTTCAGGATCGGGAGCAGGCTTGACCCTCAGTAGTCCTGAAAACTTCACCATTAGCTATGCTATAAGATTCAGTTTCCAGGCTTCAAACAATGAAGCGGAATACGAAGTTGTCATAACAGGCTTACGAGTAGCTCGAGCCCTCAGAGTGCGGGAATTAGAAGTAAGAAGAGATTCCCAACTGGTTGTTAACCAAATCAAGGGAGAATATGAAGCAAAGGATGAAAGAATGGCTAAGTATTTAGTCAAGGTTGGACAGTTCCAGGCTTACTTTGATTGGGTAACCTACTGACAGATACCCAGAAAAGAGAATGAAAAAGCCGATGAACTCTCCCGATTGTCCCTGGCAAACTACAGAAACTTGGACTCGGCAGTTTACATTGAAGAACTAAGTAGCCCGAGCATCCAGGATGAAGAAACCCTTGAAATCCATAAGGAACCAGACTGGACAACACCTTTGATTACATATATTCGGGATGATATTCTCCGAACTGATCCGAAGGAAGCAAAAAGTGTCCGGAATCAGGCAGCTCGGTTCACTATTATCGGGGATCAGCTGTATAGAAGGTCGTTCACAAATCCTCTATTGAGATGTGTCGGGCCATCCCGGGCAAGCTACGCTCTAGCTGAGATCCACGAGGGCATCTATGGCGCGCACATGGGCGGAAAGGCGTTGGCACAAAAGGTATTAAGGTCGGGCATCTTCTGGCCTACGGTACAAAAGGACGCAATTGAGTATGTTCGCAAATGCGAACGGTGCCAGAAACATGCTAATGTCCCAAAGTTACCAGCAGTTCCAATGATTTCTGTTTCAAATCCAAGGCCATTTGCGATGTGGGGAATGGACCTAGTCAGGAAACTACCGAAGGCTCCCAAAAATCGAGAATATATGGTGGTTGCGATAGATTACTTCACAAAATGGGTGGAAGCTGAACCATTATCCTCCATCACAGAAAAACAGATGGAGAAGTTTTTTGAAGAAAAGATAATATATCGGTTCGGGATACCCCGGATCCTGGTGATAGATAATGGAAAACAATTTGAAGGCGCAGGATTCAAGTCCTTCTGTATGCGATATCACATAGAACATCGGTTTGCCTCGGTTGCCTACCCTCAGAGCAATGGGCAAGTAGAAGTCACCAACAGGACACTTCTTGATGGGATCAAGAAAAGATTGGAAGATAACCACGCAATGTGGGTTGAGGAGCTCCCGAGTGTTCTCTGGTCATACAGAACTACGGTACGGACCCCAACAGGAGAAACTCCTTTTTGCTTAGCCTATGGAACTGAAGCCTTAGCTCCCGTAGAAGTGTTGGCTGGATCATTACGATATGACCTTTTTGATGAAAGCCAGAATGACCAAGGCCTAAGGGAAAACTTAGATCTTTTGCAAGAAGTCCGAACGAGAGCACAACAAAAGAATCTGTTTTATAAAAAAAGAGCAGCACAACATTACAATTCTCGGGTCAAAGACCGGAGGTATCGATCGGGAGATCTGGTTTTGAGACGTATTGGGGCCTCAGATCCGAGAAATCAAGGAAAGTTAACTCCAACATGGGAAGGACCTTACCTGGTAGAAAAAGAAACAAGGCCGGGATCATACAGATTGAAAGATGTGGAGAGTGGAAAACCAATCGATCGTTCTTGGAATTCCACCAATTTAAGAAAGTTCTACCAATAGCCCTTATAAGTATCGGGTCTGTCCCGTTTATACTTACGCCTCTTACAAGGCCTTATCTTTTTGAAAAGATACAATAAATTCGGGTCCATCCCGTTTACATTTTTTCGCTAAAAGGATCATTATATTAAGCGAAGAAGAAATATTAAAAATACATCAATTAATACCGTATAAAGAACCAACCTCCCTTACCCGCAACAACTGTTGCCCCCAATACACCCTTCCTCACTGGTTCCTGCTCAGATTAGAAACCAATAACTTATAAAACGAAATCTAGGACGTCTAGAGGCATCCACATCAAGTTCATTAAGGATTGAAGCTGACCAAGGAATGTTAATATCAGAAATTCCTGTTCTAGCTGCCGAATTTGCCAAAAAATCTGCCACTGTATTAGTTTCACGATATCAATGTGAAATCTTCCAATCTATAGTCAACAAATATTCTTGTAATTCTCTCCACATATGAAAGATATACCAAGGTATTTTCTTCTGCTGTATTAAAGTCACCACAGCTTTTGAATCACTTTCTACCCAAAGCTTATTAATTTGTAAATGCCTTGCCCAACGTAATCCGTGAATGAAAGTTTCCAATTCAGCCTCAAAGTTGGTTTTAACATTTAAAAGAATACTGAAATTGAAAACCACCGCAGCAACTTCATTTCGAAAGACTCCTCCACCGCCAGACCTTCCTAGATTGCTTAAAGAAGACCCATCAATATTTAGTTTAACCCAACCTACAGCAGGAGGACACCAAAAAAAATTCTTGTGGAGGAGCAGCACTAAAAACAGAGAAGTGAAGGCCCAGTCTTCTTGCATCCGAAAAAATGGTAGGAGTTACTTTTCTTCCATCCATTTTAAAGCCCAACTGTACTAAGTCTGAAAAAATTAAACTCATCACCTCATCAGTCCTGAAATTAAAATTTTCAAACCGGATTTGATTACGGACCATCCAAAGAAAGTATAAAAGCAAACAACATCCATTAATCCAAGCAGTCTGTAAAGGAGACTGTGAAGCCTGATGTTTCCAAGCCTTGAACGACTCTACAATCGAATCTTTTACTGTCCAACTATAACCAAACTTTGCTGCAAAAGCTTCTCCACATCCACGTGAAAATGAGCAGTGAAGAAAGAGATGTCCTATGTCCTCTGAAGCTTTACCACATAGATTACAACGAGAGGCCAGCATAATCCCTTTCCGAGTCAACAAGGCATCAACAGGTAGCCTATCATGAAAAAGTCTCCAACAGAAAACTTGTTGTCTAGGCTGCAAAGAAGTCTTCCAAATACTTTTAGCCCATTCCAGTTGTTCTCCTTTTCTACGATAGAGATCCCATGCCCATCGAAAACTAAACTCTCCCCCCACTAAACCTTGCCAATGACAAACATCAACAAAACCAGCACAAGGTACAGGATATAACATAATAAGAGAGATTACCTCTTGAATTTGGCATTGTCCACTGACGGAAATATCCACTCCCCTTGCTGTAAACAATCTGCACAGATCAATTTCAAATGACCCTCTAAATCTAGAGGAATACCAACATAGTCTGCAATAGTAAAATTCCCCAACCATCTGTCAAACCAGAAATTTATATTCTGACCATTTCCAACTGACCACCGTTCATTAGCTTGAACAAAACCCCAAACCTTCCTCAATCCCAACATCAAAGAGGACTGCTGCCCATAAATCTTTAAATTTCCCCTTTTGTCCACCATCTTTCCCTTTAAAAATGAGCAAAAATAGAGTGTTTATGTTTAATTGTCCAAGCCAACTTGCATAAGGAAGCAAAATTGACATCTCTTAATCTTCGAATACCCAAACCACCCTCACATTTTGGAGTACATACTTTTTCCCAAGACACTGTAACCTTCTTCACAGCCTCTATACTCCATGTCCAAAGGAAGTTACGCATCCAAGCCTCTGCTTGAGAAATAATAGAGCTAGGCCACCAGTACACTGAAAAATTATGAATTGGCATGCTAGAAATAACTGAACGTACCAACGCCACTCTACCTGCCAAAGATAACAGCTTTCCACACCACCCTTGTAGCCGATTCTTAATCTTGCCTAAAACTGACATCAATCTGACACGAGTAACTCTTCCTTTAAAAATATCTATCCCCAGATATCGAGTAGGAAAGAGAGCAATTGGGATATTTAATATGTCCACAATTTTCTGTTTTCGACTAGGAGGCACACGTCCAAGAAAAAGCTTACTCTTCTCCAAACTAATATGTTGCCCGAAAATTCTTGATACTTCGATAAGAAATTTTTCAAAGCTTTAACATAACATAAAGAAGCATTTGAAAAAATAAAAATATCATCAGCATACATCAGAACGGAAGGAACTTCTACTCCCCTGGGACCTGGCAAAGCTCTCAATCTACCAACAGCTATCAAAGAATGAATGCCCCTGCATAGTACCTCTTCTGCAAGAAGAAAAAGAAGAGGAGATAAAGGGTCCCCTTGCCGAAGCCCTTTCTCAACTCCAAAGAATCCAACTGGTCCCCCATTCAATAAAATTGAGATTCTAGTAGATTGAAGCATCTCATGAATCCAGCCAACCCATCTATTTGAAAATCCGAAAGCCTTCAAGACTAAGAATAAAAACTCCCATGATAGGGTATCATAAGCCTTCATAATATCAATCTTAATTCCCATCCCTCCCCCTCTAACGAGAAGAATGTAAAATATTTGTAAGTTCGAAGCGACAACAATATTTTGAGAAATCATCTTACCTTTCTGGAAAGCTCCTTGCTCCTCAGAAATAAGCTTAGGCAAAAGAGGACTCAGCTGAGAAGCCATTATCTTTGACAATGTTTTGCAAAAAAAATTCCCCATACATAGAGGCCGAAATTTGTCCAGTGTAGCTGCATTCTCCACCTTGGGAACTAAAGTGAGGAAACAATTATTTACCCCTTTCGGAAGTTTTCCTTTTCGAAAGAAGGATCGAACAGCAGCCCCAAAATCGGCTGAAACAATATCCCAGCATTTGCGGAAAAAACTTCCCGAAAAGCCATCTGGTCCTGGAGAATTGTCAGGATCTAGGTCCCATACCACTCCTTTGATCTCCTCATTAGAGGGCAAACCTTCAAGTAATAAACAATCATCATCCATCAGCACTTTTGGAATCAGACAACAACTCGGGTGTCCCAAGTAGGAACCCACTTATGATAGTTTTCAAAGTAAGTCACCACATAATCCTGTAGTTCAACCGAACTTGATGTCCAAGTGTCATCCATTCTTCGCAAAGATTTAACAAAGTTTTTATTCCTTCTAAGTTTAGTAGAGAGATGGAAAAATTTTGAATTCCTATCTCCCTCCCTCAACCACCTAACCTTTGCTTTCTGCCGAAGAAGAGAGTCCAAACGATCCATTGCTTGTACAAGTTTTGACTTCAAAGAAGCCTCTTGATCAAAATATTCATTTGTCATATCAAGTTGATCAATATTAGTTTGAAAGGATGCTAGATCTTTCTCCGCTTGCTGTACTTTAATAAAAAGATTAGGAAATGTCATTTTTGCCCAAGCTTTAAGACGCTGCTTAACATTCTTCAATCTCTGTGCAAGTACAAAAATGGGATCACCAACAATCGGTTCCACCCAAGCCAAACGAACCACCTCCAAAAAAGAATCGTCGTCATCCAAAAATTATTGAACCTGAAAGGAGAGTTTCTTGGTTTGACACCTTTGTCAACAAAGACACAAATCGGAGAGTGATCAGACGAGTGTGTCGAAAGAGTGATCTGTTTAGAATCACCAAACAACTCTAACCATCTGGCATTGAAGAAACTTCTATCAAGGACTGAACGAACATTACCAACTTTGCGTTGGTTTGACCATGTAAATTTCCTACCCGAAGATGGAACTTCAAAAAGCTCACAAGCATCAATGGTAGCCTGAAAATCAGCTGCTGCACCCAATTGGAATCTGCTTGAACCCCTCCTTTCAGACACCCGTAACACTGCATTAAAGTCCCCCATAACAAAAAATGGTAAGCTGGACAAAGGGAGAGCAATAAGATCCTCCCAAAGCCGTCTGCGATCAGATCTATCACAACAAGCATGAACCACTGATAGACCAAATTGAACACCTTGCCACTTGAATTGAAGAGAGAGTTGTTGGTCAGATGAAGAGAGAACAGAGGGCTGCTGCAACTCTCTCTTCCAAAAGACCCAAAGATTCGGAACTTTCTCCTGCCGAAAATTATATTTGCCCTCTCTAAAGGACTTAATCTTTTTAAAAAGATACAAGTCATTCAGGTCACTCTCGTTTGATTAATTACGCCTTTTTGAAGGACTTGCATCTTTTCTTAAAAAGATACAAGTCATTCGGGTCACTCCCGTTTGATTAATTACGCCTTTTTGAAGGACTTGCATCTTTTCTTAAAAAGATACCATTCATTCGGGTCACTCCTGTTTGATTACTTACGCCTTTTTGAAGGACTTGCATCTTTTCTTAAAAAGATACCAGTCATTCGGGTCATTCCCGTTTGATTACTTACGCCTTTTTGAAGGACGCATCTTTTCTTAAAAAGATACCAGACATTCGGGTCACTCCTGTTTGATTACTTACGCCTTTTTGAAGGACTTGCATCTTTTCTTAAAAAGATACCAGTCATTCGGGTCATTCCCATTTGATTACTTACGCCTTTTTGTTATACTTGCATCTTTTCTTAAAAAGATACCAGTCATTCGGGTCACTCCCGTTTGATTAATTACACCTTTTTGAAGGACTTACATCTTTTCTTAAAAAGATACCAGTCATTCGGGCCACTCCCGTTTGGTTAATTATGCCTTTTTTGGTCACTCTTTTGTTCGACTTTAAAGATGCAACGAAAAAGGAGGAATACTTGATTCATTCATAAAAGGATTACAATATTTAAGGTCGGGACAAAAAGGAAAAAGAAACCAAGTTTCAACAAGTCTTCAGTCAATCCTTATAGAAGGACTCCCGGGAAGGTCCTCTCCAGTAGCTGGTTCAACCACGCCTTCAAGAGATTCCAGCATACCTGCAGTATTAGCAGGGGAACCTTGGCTCTCTTCCTCTTCCCGATCTGGTTCCTCTTGCAGCTCACTAACCTCTTCCCGAGCTGCTGCTTCTTCGTCTTCACCCTCCCCTCCTACTTCATCCTCGGGAGAAGGTTGGGGAAGAGGTTCAATATAGTCCATCGCATTGGGAAAAGGGAAGAATTCAAGTTCGGGGAGACCTTCGGGTCGGGGACGATTGAGCTCATCATAAACCTGAGGGTCCAAGAGCTTCTCCAACTCTAAGGGACGAGGAAGATCTGTTTGCTCCAGAGCCTTTTTAAAAGCAATGCGCATACTTCTCTTGAAGGCGGGAGTAGCAACGGCCAAAGTGAGATTTTTGAATTCTGGAGTCTGGAAGTATTCCTCCAACACACCCCGTCCAGAAGCTTCAAGTCCCGAGGACTCCAACTCCTTTAACTTGTCTCTAAGCTGGGCATTTTCATTCTTCTCCGCCACCAAGAGGGCCTCAGACGCCCTCAAGTCTTCAGTAACCTTCCCGACTCTCTCTTCCAGGTCATTGACCTTCCCTTTATATTTACTTTTGCTTTTGGAAAGGACATCCCTTTCCTTCTTCAACTTGGCTGCTTTTTCTTCGGCCTCTTTCAGTTTCTTTTCTGCCTCTTCCTTTTCGATTATAGCAGTACGGGCTCGAACGTTCGACTCCCCGTGGAGCTGTTCGGCCAGTGCTAATTGCTTGGCTTGATCTCGAGCCCTACGAAGAGACTCGGAAAATATGTGCACAGCACCAGCAACATATCAAAAAAAGAAATGCTTCCCGATTAAGACGAATGAAAATAAGGAGGCGGGAGGAGAAGACAGATGAATTAAGAAAAGTACTTGAATCCTTCATTGAAAAACTCCCTATTCGGGAGATTACGCAGATACATTTGGTCAGCATCATTTGTGGCCTCACTCAGCCACTGTTCGGCGTACCCGGAATCACCAAAAACGGTGTTAAGGCCGAGATCACCAGCTGAAGAGGAGGGTGCGATCTCCCGGGCAGGTTCGTCGATATGAACCCTTTTTGGAAGGCGAGGAAGGCCGTCCGCTTTACGTTTCTCATCTCCCGAGGAAGAAGCTTTCTTCTTTGGACTTTTATCAGTCCCGATCGTTATTACCTCAGAAGATGGTCGGCCAGAAGGGGGAACTGTCTTTGCAGACGCAGGAACTTGTGCTGGAGTTTTTGTTTTCAGCACTCCCGAAGCAAATGGTTTGCTAGAAGGCACAGGTTTCCGCCTTCTTGCCTCGTCCATGTTCCCGAGCGCCATCGCCAGAAGGTCATCCTCAGAAATGTTTTGGCTCATTGGAAAACAAAGAAGATGTATCAGGTCAGCACAACATGGACGAGAGTAAAGCAATAAAAACAGAGACTTACTCGGGGAAAGACCCCATAGCCGAAGCACTGACTCATACTCCATGGAATACCCATGGACTGCAAGCTCATCATCGTCAACCATGTTAATTATGTCAACATATCTCTCCTCGTCGGGATATAGGCCGACCGGAACATTTAGACGATCAATCTTCCCCTTGGGTACTTCCTGGAATTGAGTACGGAAGGGCTTGGGAGAAGGTGGCTTGAAGAAAAGATAAAATTCCCGCCACTTCTTGGTGGTGGACAGGAGGGAGTCTTTCAAAATAAAATTCCCTTGAGAAGGGGAAATTCTCTTGGATAGAAAAAACCAACCGCGTTGGCTGTGAGGATGAAGGGAGTAATAATGATGGAATAGGCCAAAAGTCGGGAAAACTCCCAGGGTTTTACAGAAGCCGACGAACCCGATCATGATCCGCCAACTACTCGGGCTCAAGTTAGACGGGCTAAGCCCGTAGTGGTCAAGCACATCAACAAAAAGATAGTGCAGAGGAAGACGCAGCCCCCCAATGAAGGCATCGTAGTACAAGGGATAAAATCCCTTTGGAGGACTGTTCACTCTTTGACTATCCGTCGGGAGAATGATCTGGTATCCCTCGGGTATACCAAAGCTAAGTTTAAATCTTTCTAAATCTTCAGGAAAAAGGGAACAGAGGTAGAACTTTGGTCCCGAGGAGTTTTGGACAAAATTGACATGCCAAGGACTCAAAGGCTCAGACTCGGCCAGCACTAGAGCGGCAGAGTCCAGTTTTTTTGCGATCGGGCTTACGGGGATAGGCCCCCAAAAACCGCTTGGGCGTTGAAAAAGTGGGCGAGGAGGAGCTTTCGATCTTGACGATCGGGAGGTAGATGGAATGTCTGTTTGTGGAAAAGCTTGTGAAGTTGAAGCCGGAGGGTCCCGGGATGTAGCAAGAGACTCGGGTCTCAAAACGCTTTCAACAGAAGGGGTAGCAGACTCAGAAACAGAGGCCGGATTCAAGTCTAAATCCCGATTAGAACCTTCTCGGGACTCAACACTGGGAATGGCTTCTATTTCGGGCTCTACTTCATCCTGAACAACTGGGATGGTCGGGGTTTGAGCTTCACGTTGTTCTTTGTCCCTACGAAACATCTCAAGAATCTCCCTAACAAGCCGAGGATCGTCGTCCTCGGTAGAACTGCTAGAGGAGCCAGATCGCTCCTCTTCTGAGGTTTGTTGGTGAAGGTCCTTTAAACGATCCCCGGTAAGGTTGAATTTCCGGGTTTGATCACTATCTCCTTCACTAGCATATCCCTCGGCTCGACGACGTTTCTCCCGGTAAATGGGAATAGGAACCTTAGGCTGATGCCTAAAACCCCTCAAGCTCACTTTTGGTCTCTTCGGGGCCTTATATTTTCTTGGGGCCATAAGGAGGAAGAAGACTTACTGCTAGAAGATGAGGAGGGCTTAAGAGACTTTGAAAGATGGTCGGGATCAGTTCTTAGTCGAGAGCGAAGCAAGCAGTGGAAAGGAAACGAAGAGGGGAATCCCTATTTATACTAACCGAATGAGGCGTTACACCCTTTGATCGAACAGTTATACCTATTGATGATCGACGGTTACGAAAGGAAGATGGTTCGACTCCCCGAAAACACTCATAATGAGCCTACTCGTAGCTATTTGACGTGTCATTTGCAGACTGGGCGAGGAACTCGAGGGGAGCTGTTACAAAAGGAAAAAACGGCCGGTCACTTCATGACGAGCATTTAATGCCTCGAGTTAATGTTTTAAATACTTCCCGAATAACGTGGAACAGCAACAAGAGCAGACGATACTCCTTTCAAGGATCGGAGAACTTCCCGAATGATCATCGGTTCAGACGTCAGATGGTTTGACCTCATTACTATCCCGAACTTTGCATACAATGATCGGGATAGGGGGCTTATGATATGGAACCTTCATGGTTAATCGGGTATAACCCGAGTGGGGCTCCGCAGATAGTCGGGACGTAACCGACTGCAACGAATGAAACGCACATCCCAAATAAGGTGGTCTCTCCCAATAAGGACAGTCAACTCCGCTACCGACTGTGCTGGAGCCACTAACAGAAAGGCGAAATCTCCGGATAGGCAACGGCTTTTGTCGGGCTAACTTACCAAATATATAAAAGGTAACACTTACAATATAAAAGCATAGACATACCCCTCCGGTAAGCATCCAATACATTCTGAGTATAATCTTGTGTGGCTTTTACACGAGTCCTTACTCTGTTCATTATCTGACTTTGCCATCGGAGGCGGCTGCCCGGCACACAAGCCGGCCCGCATCTAATCTTTCTTGCAGGACTCATCGTCCCGGATACGAGAGGAGGCTCAGTCGGATCCAGAAGCATAATTGATCCGCATAAAAAACCAATAAGTTCTTCATGTTTTTATGGGGTTTAAATGAATATTTTATTTATGTTAAACGATGTTACAACCATTGGGGTACTCAATGGATATATTTTATCAATGTAAAATCGCTTCAAAATCTTCTCTATAGAAGTTAATTGATGAACGAATATTTTATTCATCAAATTATCAATACTTTGTCTCTCCAAGATCTTTCATTTCAAATTCTTTCTTCAAATATACTGCTTTTGGAAACTCTTCAGGAGTTTCAGTGATATTTAAATCATCATCGTATACACTTACTAAAATTAGATCCATATCCTTTGATAAAAGCATAGTAATAAATTGGATCATTTTTATACTTTTCATTTAGTAAATATCCACTAAGGAGATCATACCATATATGCCTTGATAATCTTTGAAGTCTTATTGAACAAACTTTCTAGGAATATTTTTTATGTGCTTCTGGTATTTTGAATCCTTTAGGGATTTTCATATAAATTTCACAATCGAGTGAGCTATATAAATAGGCTATAATAATATCCATTAGACGCATGTCAAAATTTTCATATACTGCCAGACTATTAAGATATCTGAAGGTAATTGCATCCACCAAAAGAGAACATATTTCCATGTTATCAATGCTAGGCCTCTGCAAAAATTATTATGCCATAATTCATGACTTATATATATCCCAATTTCATTCTTTTTCTCATTTAATTTTTTGCACGAAAACTCATTTGTACCCCCACTGGCTTTATACCTTCAGATGTTAGACTACAAGTCCAAAAACTTTAATTTTTCAAGCGAATTCAATACTGCTTGAATTGCGTCTTTACGTTTTGACCAATAATTTCTTAATTTACATTCATCAACAAATTTGTGTTCAAGATCCTCGTCTTGTTGCATTATTTCAATAATAACATAATATGCAAAAATGTTGTCAACAACTTTATATTTTCGATTCCATATTTTTCCTACAATGACATAACTAATCGAGATCTCTTCATTATTTTCAGGTACCTGAACCTCTTCTGGGGTTTTATAGAAACTTATGTTTTCAGGATTTTTATAATCAATTATCTCCATATTATGACCATCTTGATCATTTGCTCCTTTTCTTTTCTAGGATTTTATCCTTTGAACCGATTGATTTTCCACGTTTTAAACTTGGTTTAATTTCATTTGCACTAATAGATTGTCCTGCTGGGACATTAATTCTAATTGGAACATTTACAGCTGGAATATGATATTTAGTAACTCTTAGCAGGTCAGCAAATCTGGCAGTTGATTCATAATATTTATCACATTATCCTTTGAACTTTAAGTTAAAAGTGCTTAATGCGAGGATCTAATGAGATAATGATAATGCATACAATCAATCTCTTTTTCCAACTGTTTATTCTCTCCCCCTCATGTTGGAAAAACTAATTTTATCAAAATAATATTCAGCAAGTATTGCTTTAAATAAATTTCCTATCATTGGCAAGATATTAAATTATATAAGGAGATTCATATCCAACATATATTCCCAACTTTATTTGGGAATTCATCTTTGTGCGCTGTGGTGAAGCAATTAGGACATTAGCCGCACATCCAAAAAATTTTAAGATGATAAATATTTTACTTCTGACCATAAGCCAATTGTAATAGGGAGAATTTATGACAACTTTATGGCCTGATGCGTACAAATGATGCTTTGTACTCATAAACTATGGTTTAATTATTAATTGGAGACATTTAATAAATATTTTACCAAACCATTTTGGATATAAACATGAGCAACAGGCTATTCAACTGTGATCTCAGTTGTTATACAATAATCATAAAGCCTGAGATGTAAATTCACCAGCATAATCAAGACAAACAGTCTTTATCTTATAATCCATAAATTGTGCTCTTAATCAAATTATTTGAGCAAACAATTTCGCAAATACCAAATGCGAGTTCATAATGAATATACATGTAACTATTTTATAGATGCATCTATTAAAATCATATATTATCTGAATGATGCACATGATGGATGAATATGCCCATATATTTCACCCTCTATACGTTTAAAAAACGTAGAATGTTCAATCTAAACTTTAGCTGGTGAATATCTAATAATAAATTTTCCTTGAGAAAAAGAAATACAAGAAAATTTATTTAATTGAAGAATCTTCTGGTTATTCAATAGACGACAAATTAATTTTATTAAAAAAAATTTCGCATCATACTTGACCCGGGATGGTCCAACCGGTCATGCCAAATAATAAAACTATCGGAATCAATGTTCACTTGATTTACCCAAGCATGTGTTTCAACCATGCGAATATTCATGTAGTGCAAATTGGGAGAAAATATCTAACACTTTTGTAGTGATGTATAGATATTTATTTTTACCATTATTTGTAGTCTCAATCTGATAATCATTTTTCCAAATAGCTTTGAAACTTAATAAGTTTCTTTGAGACTTACTACAAAATAATGAATTATTTATAGCCAATTTCATCTCCCAGATAATAATAGATTAGCTATTCCGGAGCTTTCAATCAATGTTGTACTAACAATTATTATATGAACATTGGATTCCGCATCATCAAATAAGATAAAAAAAAAAATTTCTCTAAGTATAATATGCGTCGTAGCATATAAGAGAATATTCACATTCTTCATCAAAATGAAACAAAATAAATCAAAGATATATAGAAAGTAAATAAAAAAAATTATAGAATAAAAATATTAAATTTAAGATAAACTAACATAAGAGATGAGATTTGAAGAGAAAAGAATTACAAATTAATATAATATTATTTTTATTTTTATTTGAACTCAACTAACATAATCAAATCTTCAACTATTATCTTCAAAGGAGTTTGCAGCATCTAGATGTGTAGTATCTATAAGGCCATCAAAATCATCCATTTTATAGGCAAAAATTGCTCAAGTATAATAATTTTGAAAAATTCAATTTATCTCCACATTATTTTTATTTCTTTAATTAAGGCTTGACAAAGTTTAATTAAATATTGTGGAGTACGACAGATACATGTATAATGACTTTTATACTACATCGATAACAACTATAATCTTCACTCATTGAAGAGTTATATTGAGAATCTTTATTATTCTCTTATTTATTTGCATCATAATGAGGGTAATTATTCCGTCTTTTGCCTCGTTATCTCTACAGTTATGACTATAATTATAATTTTGCTTTCTTTCAAGCATATCATGGATTGCTACATTCACTTCAGGGAATGGAGTAGTACTAATAAGACGAGCTTCATGACTTTTCATTAATAGTCCATTATTTTACTCAACCACAGTCCACAAATAAACATGATATCATTCAGAGTATTTCTTAAAACTTCTTTTACAATATTGCTATTGTAACAACAAATTTGAAGTTTAAAAATTTGCTGGCATATTTTCATCAATAATATTTTCTTCACATGATTTCAATTGAATAATTAATTTCAAAAACTGCAGAACTGTATTTATTTACAGTTTTAAATCTTGCAACTTCATGTGCATCTGTAGAACTGTATTTGTTTACAGTTTCAAATCTTGCAACTTCATGTGCATCTGAGAAACTGTATTCATTTACAGTTTCAAATCTTACAACTTCAAGTGCATTTGCAAAAGTGTACTCATTTACAGTTTCAGATCTTACAACTCCAAGTGCATCTGCAGAACTGTACTCATTTATAGTTTTAAATCTTGCAACTTCAAGTGTATCTGCATAACTATATTCATTTACAGTTTCAAATCTTGCAGCTTCAGGTTCATTTAACAATATTTGTGGTGCAAAGCTAGCAACCATTATATACAATAAATAAAACCAATTGTTAATGACAAACCACAATTGTTAAGGCAATCTAATATCTTATTATTTGTTTGATTATTAGATTCAATAAAACACATACTTTTTTATCATGATGCACTTACATTTCAAGATGGACAAGGTAAACTCTATTGTTTACAAAAACGTGCGAGGAGGTCGATCATTCTTTTCACTTTGGAATAGAAAACATAATGATACATAATCTGTTATCTTTCTTCTCAAAAAGCAATACTTTGAGCAGAGTCGTTCATAACAGACTATGTTTTGGCCTATCTTGTCCAGATGGGACATTTAGGTTTATTTTTCATATTTGTTCAATTAGTTTTTCTAATTTTTCCTTTTTTATTTGGCTAGTTTGCATCATTATTATATCATGTTGTAGTTGATCAATTTTTTTAGAGTTCTTAATAATAATAATAATAATAATATTATGAAATTTTATTGTCTTATTTATATTTTATTTGTAGGATTTTGAGGTTCATATGTTGTTAGTCCTTCTGGTTGATTATGATATGTGATAGTTTTTTATTTGATTTGATTATAAAATGGATTATCAGTAGGCTCCATTAATTTCTTAAAAAAAATTTGATATCTTTAATGAATTGTTTTATTTCAATTATTTTATTATTTAGTTTTTTATATTTATTTTCTAATTCTAAATTATCAACATCTAGGTTTTTATTTTGAATTTGTTGGTCTTCTGTTTCATTATTTAATTATTATTATTTATAAATTTCTAATTCTATAGGTTTAGGTCTATGATGTTCAAGGCTGTTAATTAATTGGTTTATATCTTCCTTATTAGATAGACTTTGAATATTTAATTTTATTATTTTGTTATGGATTTCAATAAATAGAAAATTTGATAATCTCGATTTTTATTAACTTTCTTATTTCTTTATTTTTGGTGATTTGATGTTCTTCTATGTCTAGTAGTTGTTTATTGATGTGTCCTATATACTTTTCAGCAAATTCTCCCACATTTATTATCAGGTTTGTGATACTATTAAGATGTTGGTTTTTACTATGTAAAATATGTTTATTATTTTCTTATCAAACCGCATCATAATTTATACATGTCCAAGGTTATCAAATGTCTTTTTTGTAATTTGATTTATAAATATAAATATTCTAATTTAACTAGATCTTGATGTGTTTGCATTTATACAACAAATTGTGCTAAATACTACTGATACAACTTATGTTGGTTACCATAATATGTATAGGATTATACTAGATCCCTATATATCATACTTTGGAAAATAGTCCATTTTAATGGATCAGAGTGTTCTTTTAGAAATAACTTCATCTTTTTATAATCTTCTGTTGTTATTTCATAAAATGATTTTACAAATCGTTTTGGCCTGTTTGGTTACATGAATCAAGAGATTTCAAATCTCTGGATTCATGAATCTGAGAATTATACCCGTTTGGTTGCAAAAATCTCTAGATTCATGAATTCTATAGATTCACCTTTTTACACTAAAAACGTGAATCTGTAGATTTTGGGTAAGGGGTGAAATCCCAGAGATTTCAAAAAAGCTATACATTTGCATATTCACAAAAATCACGTCAATCAAATAGTTTTTTAGGATGAATCCACTGATTTCATTCCACAACCAAACACTTAATTTTATAAATTATGACTCTATAGATTTGAAGTCTACAGATTTGAAATCTCTAGATATTTAAAATCTCCAGACTCATGTAACCAAACAGGGCCTAGCTATTTAAAGGTATTGATGAGTCAATCAGGGGCTGAACCAGAATTCAATAGTGGGGGGCCGAATAATAAAAGTTCAGATTGAGGAAGCACCAATGCTTTTTCGCCACACATATTGTGTGGACCCTTATAAGACCCATTAGGGTCCCACCTATGAATTATTTTATTATATTAAGAAATACGCCTACATATATTTTGTGGGGCCCACATATATTTGACAAAAATAAGTAAATTATTAATAATGGTATATTTTTTTCAACAAGGTAAATTAAAGCATCAGTTAAAAAAAATACACGTGACTTTAACCTTAAAAAATTTGCAAAAAAATAAAATAAAATTTAGGTAAGAAATGCAAACCAGTGGTAGTTAGTTACCTTAGAATTATAGACATTTTATTTACAATATAAAATCAAATAATAAAAATTGCAAAAGAAATACAAAAACAAAGAATATAAAATCAAATAAAGAATAACATAAAAAATAAGTAAAAGAGAAAAAATAAATAAATTGAAAAAGAGAAAGAGAATCTAATTGTGCAGAAGATTTTTTCCCAAATTTTCCTTAATCCGCACTTATAGAATAAATAAAAAGAAAGAACCCGAAGAGAATAAATAGTAAGAAAAGAAGAGAGAGAAAAGAGGAGATATGAGAGAATAAATAGGGATTGAGGAGTTAATTTCCATTAGAAATGACATTTTGAATATTTAATAATATATATTTTTTAAAAATTTCCCTTAACCCACGTTTATAGAAGGAGAATATATAGGAAGAAAAGATGTGAGAGAGAAGAGAGATGCCAACTAATAGGAATTGAGGAGTTAGTTTCCATTAGAAATGGCTTTTTTCAAAAATTTCTCTTAACCCACGTTTATAGAAGGAAAATAAATAAGAAGAAAAGATGTGAGAGAGAAGAGAGGGGAGAATAAATAGGGATTGAATGTTTATTTTTTAAATAGAGATGATATTTATATCCATTATTTTACCATTAAAATTTGTTTTCAAATTGGGGGGGGGGGGGCAAATAGTGATATTTCACATGTGAGAAGAGAAAAAAGCTGGAAAAATGAAAGAAATTAATGTAAAAAATGAAAAAGCTAAGGAAATAGTAAAAAAATTTAAAAATCCAGGGAGCCATGGCCCCCCGGCCCCTTAGTGGGTCCACCCCGGGAGTCAATGGTTTACAATATTATTTATCTATGTTAATATGATGGCATTTTTTAATCTCCATCTAAATATTTTATGTTTGCAGATATATCATTATTCTCATCATATACTTTGTAAAATAAAATATTATCATCTATGGCCATCTTATAACATTTCTATTTTTCTCATATAGTCTTGTTTTTATTTTTTAATATTCATAAATTTTATTTTTTAATTCAATTATTTTGTCTTTTATATTATCTTGATATTCTATTATGTCTTGAGTTCTTGTGCTCTAATCTTTACAAGTTCTTGGGTGTCTAAAGCTTCGACCCATCCTCGATTAGATTTTACCGTGGTTTGTCTTTGTTGCATTTTCTTAAAATTATCAAACCAAGGTAATTCTATATGATATTTATCAAAATGATTGTGTACAAAATATAAAAAAATAAAATAAAAATTTATCTTGTATTCTGAGTTTCTAAGCATAGTTTTTTATTTTTTATTTTTGTTTCTTGAAGTGTTTTGGGACATGTAAAATAGTATAGTTTTTTAAAAATTAATATTTTAATTTCTTGTGGTAAACTTTTTCCTTTTATCAAAAGTTCTTATAATAAATCAATATGGTCAATTAATGTTTTGTAATACTCAATCATTGAACGACATACATCACTTAGACGAAAAGCATGTAATTCATATGACAAGAAAATATGTAAATAAGGAAGGAATCAATAGTGTCTCTCATTGTTTTTAATATTTTTTCAAAAGATAGTTGTTTCATTCTATCAATAATTGGCTTTAATTTTTTTATAGCTTGATTGCTATACTCTTGCTAATTTATAGTTTTTTGTTTGTTTTATTTTTTTATAAAATCTATTTTCAATATTCTTGGTTATTTTTATCAATCTTTTTTTTTTAAAAAATTTTTTTCGTTCTCTTTTATTGTAAAATTAAATTTTTCTTAAAAAAAAAATTTTTTATTAATTTTTTAAAAATGGGTTTTTTTTTTTTTTTATAAAAATTTTTTTTTTTTTTTTAAAATTATTTTTTTTTTTTTTTTATACTTCTTTTATTTTAATTATATATAAAAAAATAAAAATATTATTATAATAAAATTATAAATAAAAAAAAATAAAAAAAAAATAAAAAAAAAAATAAAAAAAAATTAAAAATTTTTTATTTTTTTTTTTTTTTTTTTTTATTAAAAAAAAAAAAAAATAATTTTTATTTTTTTTTTAATTTAATTTTTTTTTACAAATTCTTCAAACACACAAATATGAAATTGCAATACAATTGAGAGATGGAAATCTTTAGCAAATCTGGAGAGCTTGAAGTTGCAACCGAACAAACTACCGATCAATGAGGTTGAGTCACACCTCGAGTGCTGTAATTAAGGTAATTTATGTACCCTACTACCAAGGGTTTTTCGCACCACCACCTCCAAGATAAAGCAACCTCCAACTAGAAGATAATGTAGTTCTTCTAGTCCCTTCAAGGAGCCAAAAGCTAAAGCACAACACTTAGACAAATTCAAAGAAAGAAATAAACTTTGTAACACAAACAATGTGATAGTGAGGAGTGTCTCATTACACACCACATGCAAGGAAAGGTTGGGTTTATATAGGCCCAAATCTCACCTTACACCCCTTAGGATTCTTAAGGGCCGTTTGGTTACATGAGTTCTGGAGATTTCAAATATCTAGAGATTTCAAATCTATGGAGTTATAATTTATAAAATTAGATGTTTGGTTATGGAATGAAATCTGTGGATTCATCCTAAAAAACTATTTGATCGACGTGATTTTTGTGAATGTGCAAATGTATAGCTTTTTTGAAATCTCTGGATTTCACCCCTTACCCATAAATCTACAGATTCACGTTTTTAATGTAAAAAGGTGAATCTCTAGATTTCATGAATCTAGAGATTTTTACAACCAAACGGGTAAAATTCTCAGATTCATGAATCCATAGATTTCAAATCTCTGAATTCATGTAACCAACAGGGCCTTAAGGCAATGAATTGGATTTAATCCATTCAATAACCTTAACCTCACTCATGGTAATGAATAGTCATGAAGTTGAAATGAGAATTGATGGTCAAGAGTTAGAATTGAAGTAAATTCCACCCTTCAAGTAACCCCACCACACCACCATGATCAAGACCATTAAGACCCACGACCAATGTCATGAAGAGCCTCATAACTAATGTCATGAAGGGCCTCCTTTACTCATGGTGCCTCATTACCACCCTTACCTTATGGGTACCACACACTAACAAAATAACTAAATAAAAGAAATGCAAAAAACTAATTTTGAAACTTAATATAGATTTTTAATAAAAAACCTAACAATTCACCACAAGTTTCAAAATTGCAAAAAAGGACTCGTGTTGTGACTTTATTAGACACTAAAGGACACATCGTTGTAGGTGTCTTTCGGACTTGAACCTACACTAGGTCTAATGAGTTGCACTACAGAGTATGGGTGGAGTCAGACTCCTTGAACCTTTCCTCATTAGTGTAGCTGACCGCCCCATCATCCATGTCATAAAGGTCGACTTTTGGAGCTACCTTTTACACTACACATTGGACTTTTGAACCGGCCATGTCCCTTATCCTGGATTCATGAATGTTTAAAGAACTCGCCTATAAGTTCTCATTGGCGGCGGCCAAACCACCTACATCCACTTAGGTTAGTCTCTGATGTGCACCACAACTAACACACCCCCACATTCCTTGGGATTAGACTAATTAAGAGCTTCGCTCAACCTTACTCTTGTGGTAGTACTATTACCTTCATCTACACCCTAGAATGGATTATTATAAATAGTAGTACTGAACCGGTCTTCCCGTGACTTCGTTTGTACCCCTTGAACCTAATTCAGGTATTTAGCCTCTTCACATAGGTAGGGTATCCATCATGTAACTTGAGGATTAGGCATTAACCCCATTCCTGTAGATGCAATACACAAGTTTTTGACAGACATAGCCTTTGTGAACATGTCAGCTTGATTTATTTCTGACTTCACATAATCGATAGCTATCATTTCTTCATCTATGTACTGTCAAACAAGATTGTGTCTAAGGCGTATATGCCTCCTTTTACCATTGTACACCTTATTCTTTTTGAAAGATAACAAGATGTCAACATGGCTTCCCCCCACATATCAAGTGGTACCTTAGAACTCAACAACATGGAGTTCATCATCTCTTTAAGAGATCTATTTTTCCTTTCCGCTACCTCATTTGATTCCGGTTGGTAAAGAGCGGTCTATTCATGGATAATTCCATTTTCTTCACAAAACTTATCAAGAATAAAATACCCAGTCCCTCTATTGGTTCTAAGTCTTTTAATATTCTTGCCAAGTTGATTTTCAACTTCCATTTTGTAAGATATAAATGCCTTTCCGACATCATCTTTTGATATGAGAAAATATATCATGGTATATCTAGAATGATCATCTATGTAGGTGACAACATAATTGCTTCCTCCCCTTGACTCATATGACTTATAGTCACTTAAGTCACTATGGATCAATTCCAATAGATCACTCTTTCTATCCATAGACTTGTGAGGCATTTTGGTTAACTTAGCCTCCACACAAGTTTTACACTTGTCCTTGGGAGATTCCATCTTATCGGTGATCATCCCTAATTTGCATAGTTTGGTGATATATTTCACACTACTATTATCTAACTTACCATGCCAACGAATGTGTCGTCTCCTTGTTTGTTGATTTTTCCTTCAACGGTATTGTTTGAAGGATCTCCTCCGGTGTTAACTCCATCAACAACCTCAACGTTGTTGTTAACATCTTCGTTGAAGTCGCCATCTCCAAGACTTGCCATTGGATCTTTCAAACATCAATTACCTTAAACTTGTTGGGGGTAATTGTATTACAAATTCTTCAAACACACAAAAATGAAATTGCAATACAATTGAGAGATGGAAATCTTTAGCAAATCTGGAGAGCTTGAAGTTGCAACCGAACAAACCACCGATCAATGAGGTTGAGTCACACCTTGAGTGCTGTCTTTAAGGTAATTTATGCACCCTACTACCAAGGGTTTTTCGCACCACCACCTCCAAGATAAAACAACCTCCAACTAGAAGATAAGGTAGTTCTTCTAGTCCCTTCAAGGAGCCAAAAGCTAGAGCACAACACTTAGACAAATTCAAAGTAAGAAATTAACTTTGTAACACAAATAATGTGAGAGTGAGGAGTGTCTCAATTACACACCACATGCAAGGAAATGTTGGGTTTATATAGGCCTAAATCTCACCTTACACCCCTTAGGAATCTTAAGGCAATGAATTGGATTTAATCCATTCAATAACCTTAACCTCACTCATGGTAATGAATAGTCATGAAGTTGAAATGAGAATTGATGGTCAAGAGTTAGAATTGAAGTAAATTCCACCCTTCAAGTAACCCCACCACACCACCATGATCAAGACCATTAAGACCCACGACCAATGTCATGAAGAGCCTCATAACTAAGGTCATGAAGGGCCTCTTTTACTCATGGTGCCTCATTACCACCCTTACCTCATGGGTCCCACACAATAACAAAATAATTAAATAAAAAAATGCAAAAAACTAATTTTGAAACTTAATATAGATTTTTAATAAAAAAAACAAAAAATGGGGGGGGGGGGGGGAAAAGCCGGGGGGGGGCAAAACCAAAAAATAAGAAAAAAAAAATAATTTTTGGAAAAAAAAAAAAAAACTTTTCTTTTTCACTCTTACCTCATTTTTTTTTTTTTTTTTTTTCCCCCCCGGTTGGCTTTTTTCCCTTTTTAAAGTACACAACAAACATGGTCTTATAGGACTTTATGCCAAGTACCCTGAGACTTTCGACATACTCTCTGAGACTAAGGAAGTGTTATCCAGAAATGAACTATGCTTTGATACCAGGATTGGGAGGTGTGTATGAAATCACATCCACATGGTCAGTTTTTGGCGCGACTAGTGGCATGAGTGAATACTTACAAGAAGATTAAAGAATGTACAAATGGTAATTTACTAATGCATGCCATGTAAAAAATTGTAGAGGGGCCTAAGAGATGGTAGATGTACGACAGTAGGTATACCATCTCAAATCCTTCCTCCATGAAATTGAGAGAAATAAAAGAAAAACATGCTGTTGATTTACATCTTTAATAGGAGAATACCATGAGTGTTTGATGTATATAATACCACAAAGATGGTCATATACGACATCAGTTTTTATGGATAAAAAATGTATGTTGTTGATAGTAAATCCACATATTCTAAATAGGGATATAGTAAAAGGAGTCTTAACCAGATGCAATTCTAACATTTGAGGTAATCATATTGTGACAAACTTGAAATAATATAGAAAAATTTGAGACAAAGTGAAACAAAAAAAAAGGTACAATTCAAACTCAGAGACATATGTTAAAATTAATGCAGTTCATTTTAACACATGAAATGTTAAAACTTAATCATTTAATTATGACTCATAGTCAGTCTCCAATTCTATGTCTTGATCATCAGCAATTTATGTTGCATGTGCATTCCACATTTGTTATGTCAAGTCATTTCAAAATGATTCTGCATCAAATGTGTGGTCTTTGTTGTTGTCTTCATTTTCATCAGACTCACCATCTTCCTAATCTTCACTCATGTGAGGTGCAAAAGAGGAACCTGTTGTTATCCCTGACTCCTCCATCCCCTCCCAGCAAGCCATTCCTCCTCTTCTTCAATAGTGTTGTGGTTCAAAATGTGATTGTGAAACAATACACAAGCTATGACAATCTTATCTTGAGTTGTCAATATCTTAAAATGTTTCTTCAACTAACTAAAAGCACCTTCTATGACATAGTGTAACTTTGTGTGCCTCAAGTTAAACAACTCATTTGCATTTTTGGGTCTTTGATTTCCCCTCTTCCATTCCTTGAGATGGTACCTGACATTCCAATATGGCATAAAAAAAGCTCTATCGTTGACTAAACCAACATCTGCAAGATAGTATTTACCAGCTGTAACCACTAATTTTCCATCTCCATTTCTATGAATAGCATTGTCCAAAATGCAAGAGTCAGATGCAAACCCTTCCCAACCATCAAGTATATATGTAAATTTTTTGTCATGGTCGTATATAGCTAAAATGTTTTGTGTAATATGACATTTTCTATCACGAAACTTCTTATGTTGTTCAAGGAAGACCCATGCTGATATATGAGTTTCATCAATGGCTCCAATACAATCTTTGAAGAATGGGTAGAAGCTCTTGCGGTTCTCTGCTATCTTTAGATGTGTGGTGAGACTAGGGGTTTTTAGAGGCAATGGATACAATTTTATCATTATGTCTAACACTTTATTAAAGTGTCGACTAATTGTCTCACCAAAATGCCCAAAAGTGTTTAAAGTTGAATTTTTAATGTAATGTCCAACACAATGTAGGAACATCATCACTTGTTCCTCAACTAATACCAATTTATTGTCTTGTAAGATCTCCCTCGTACACAACAAATGAACCAAGCTATGAAACTATTTTTTGCTCATTCTTGTTAGGTCACGACATATACGCCATCGGTTCCTTCCTAAGGTATCTTCTTATATATTGGTCCATTATGATGACAACTACAATGACCACCATAATAATTATCAACTCAATGCGGTTGGGGAACACACGATCTCTTGGGTAAGCCATTTTTCAACAAGATGAGTATCGGATTTGGGCGTGAAATGTGACTAGAGGGAAAATATATAGATTAAAATTGGACATATATCTTATATGAAAACAAAGGATTATCAATGGAGATCTCCAATTAGGAAGGAAATGTATCTATATGTACCTAAACATGAGAATCTTAAATTGAATTGATTGGTTTGAAAAATATTCAAAGTAATAGGGCAATGATTCTTGTATCAACACATGAAGACATCTAATTGAGTCTTATCCAACAAAATGTTACTAACCTTAGTAAGACACCTGTTAGGAAAAAAATAGAAGCAAAGGAAAGGAAATTAGGAGCAATAGACAATAGGGACAACCTTCTAAGAAGTTGGAACTAATCTACGTGAAAATTATACTCGCAATTCTAGAGCAAACTGTTTCATAATTCTAATGAGTGATTTATAATGGATATTACAAAGTGATAAAGTAGATACATGCCTATGAACAAAAAACAAAATTGGGAACCTTGGCTCATAAGGCCAAGTTTGTCCCTTAGGCAGAGTGCTTAATTTACCGCAGTTAGTCCAAACTTCTTTATTACTTGAAAGTAACTGTTGTCACTGTAACCTTGATAATTCCTAGTAAGTTTAGCTATTAGTCACACTCTTCACTAAAAGCACCAAAGGCAGGGGGGAAAAAACCCCCACAACAAAAACAACACCCCCCCCCCCTACAATTTCTTTATAATAAAACCTTTTTCTTTTATAACCCCCCCCGCCCCCCCGAGATCACCCCCCCAAAACCCGAAACCCCCCCCCCCAAGGGGGCTTTTTTTTTTTAAACAATTTTAAAAATCCACCCCCCCCCCCCCCCCCCCCCCCCCCCCCCACCCCCGGCGGGGGGGGGCGCCCCCGCCCCCCCACCTAATATGATCTCAACTACTCAATAGAGAATTCAAGTAATTGATCACAAGAAGTATGAATACCTGCCCTCTAGTGTTTACCGTGAGGTCTTTATATAGTGTATGGTGATAGAGTTATATTCGGAATAACCCTGCTTTGAGTTATTGTAGGAGAGTAACTCTTAAGAAGAGTCCTTTTACCTAACTAACTCTCTTCTCCAGTTGTTGGGTGGTAGGAGTCTACCTTCACGAGGCCATCTCATACTATTCGGATGGATTTATTAGTGTGGTCGGTCCTACCATGAACCTCCTGGTCGGACCCTGTTAGGTTGCGAACCTGGTCGGATCGTGCAACCGCCGGTTCAGACCAGGGATATAGAATGACCATTTTAGTCATTAACATAAGCCCCCTAATCTATTGTGGTCGAGAACTTATATGCTCGGCTCAAGGGATTATTTTTCATTTAGAGGGTGTATGGTCGGATCGACCAACACATTTTTCTCGAAATCTGTAACGTCCCACTCCTGCATAGCCGTCAATTTCGCACGACTATCGAAACACGTTCTTCGAAGCTCGTGCGTGATTGACACGTGTCTTAGTTGTCATTTCATCATAAATGCTTGCCATTATGATGAATAGACCCTTCATCTGCCACCGTCCACCTAGGTTTTGTCATAGCCGTTGGATGTGAATATGTCTAATTGATGAAAAGACTCTTCATTTCCTGCCATCCATTTACGTGCTGCAATAACCGTCAAATATGGATATGTTATGATGATGAGTTTCAACCGTTGATTACACATATGCATCCTCCCTTAGATTAGGATCTATGCTTATATATAAAGGCATATCTTCCTCATCTTCTTTCTTCTTTCCATTCCTTCTTCTGCATTTCGCTTTGTTTCTGCAACTGTGAATTTCTCTCTTTGTTGAGGACGTGTGTTATTACTGTGCTTTCAAGCTTTGGTTTTTACTTGGGGGAGCTGTATCACTCATTCTCTTCTTCTTGTTCGTGCGCTTACCAACAAGTAAGTTCTTAGCTGCTTTGCTTCTTCTTTTGTTTTCTGTTTCTAGCAGTTAGAACAGTGTGCAAAAACTTATTTGTTTGTGTTGTTTGTTTTTCCTTCTCCCTTCTTTTCCTTTGTCTCTGGGTACGCTCCTCTGTCTTCCATTCGTTTAGAAAAAAATGGTAGTCCTGAAGAGAGGGTCAGCCATAGAAAACCTTAGGAAAGATTTAGGAAAAGAACCTTCTGGCTCCTCATTGGGCGAACCAGAAGCCGAACATCCCATCAATCCCGGCCTCCCTACCAGTGATCGGTCCGAAGAAATTTTCGATGATCGCTCTGGTCGTGAACCATCTAGCAATGATGGTGAAGATCAGATAGATTCTCAATCTAGGACCGAACATCTTAGTGCCCGGGCTCGTTTTAAAGCCGAACGTAAGAAGTGGAAAGATAGCTTGACTCTTGAGGAATATAAGCTCGAGCAGACCAAAGAGTTGACTCCCGACCATATAGACTATGATCCTTATTCCTCAGGCCCCGACTTCCTTCCTTCCCAGATGTCCGAAGAAAGGTTGGATTATCTTAGGCATAAATATGGAATTCCGTCCGACCACATCCTTCGCGTGCCTACTCCCGAAGAGAGGGCCAACACTCCTCGGCCCGGGGAGTTTGCTTTGTACGAAGATGCACTGAAAAGTGGTTTTCATTTACCTGTTCATCCTTTATTTAGAGAAATTATGTTACACTATCGCATGTGTCCGGGAATGTTTGTACCCAACAGTTGGCGTAATGTAATCTGCTTTTGGCGCTTCTGCCAAGGGACAAAGGTTAATGTCCGACCCTCTCTTGCTTTATTCCTTCATTTCTTCATGACAAAAAAGCAAGAGCAAGATGGGTGGTTTTACTTGTCAAAACGAACAGCTTCCCAATGTGGTTGGGATGGTAATTTCGTCGGGACAGGTACCCTCCCGTCCAACACCAGGGGGTGGCGCCCCAAGTATTTCTTTGTTCGTCCTCCTTCCAAGCCTTCCTTCCCTATATACTGGGTCCGAGGACCGCTTCAGGGGTCAAATGATTTTCCTTTGCTAACTGAGGCCGAGGAGCGTGCTAGGGAAAAGATTTGCCATCTCCCTTCCGAGGATAAAAACATGTTTGCCGTTCATGGGTTCTGTCCGGAATACCCCAATATTCTGCGTTATTGGGGGTTCCTTCCCGGTGAGTGGTACTCCATATTTTTTCTTCCTTTGGATTATAGAATAGGCCCTTGTCCGGAATTGACACATTTTTTTTTTTTTTTTTTTGTAGTGAGGCTCAATCGTAATGTTGCTGAGGCCGCTGAATCAGATGCTGCAGAGGCCGAGGAAAGGGTTCTGACCAAATCTGATCGGAATCGCTCTAAAGGGAAGCAGCGTTCGGTCTCTACGGCCCAAAAGAGGACTTCTACCGAATCCGATCTTCCTCCTTGGTTGCTCAAGAAGAAAGCTCCCATGTCTTTTATGGCCGGCTCGCTCGAGGAGAATGTGATACCCTCCGTTCCCGAAGCTGCCACAGTTTCTTCTTCTGTTCTCGCGCCTTCTTGGTCGCTTAATTCGTCTTCACATGTTTTAAGCAACCAAAAGAACGGAACTGAAGTGGCCAAGGAGTGGTTGCCGGGAGTGATTCTTCCTGCCGACCAGAAGTTTCTGTTGGGTGTTGGCTCTTCCGCAACTCAAGACATGATGACCAGGTATCTCTTTCCCGAGCAAGCTTATCCTTTTTCCAAACAAGGTCGTCCTTTTTCCCATTTTTATTGCTCTTTGGGTTTGACTCGTTTACCCTTTAGGTTAGTGTGTGCTCTGACACAAACATGGGAGGGAAATTTGGAGGTTGCCCGGCGAGACTTATTTGCTATTCGCATGTTGGAAGACCAGGTTAGGGATTTGAGTCTTAAGGTGGAGCACTTGACTGTTGAGAAGACTAAATCCGATGCTCGGGCTGAGTCCGCCGAGCATCAGATGTCTACTTGTAAGTCAGAAAACGACAACCTCAAGGAATCTTTGGAAAACAAAGATTTGAGGCTTTCTGCTCTCGAGCAAGAGAAGTTGGAGAAAGAACAGTTCATTAAGGACTTGACCGACCAACTTGCTCAAGCTTCTCCGACCACATTTTCCGATCTTTCTAATGAATTGCGCCACGAAGTAATTCGCCGGTGGGTTCGGACTAAGGGGTGCCAACAATTTGTTGCAAAAGTGGCTGCCCCTGGCTTCCGTTATGGTCGGCGTGCGGCATTTTCCAGCATCATTGGGGAGTTCAGGGATCTCGATCTATCAAAGTTCGAGAAGTTCGTTGATCCGGGCATATATGATGACTTGAAGATCCCTCGGCCGGCCTGGGCTGTAGGGAAAAAACCCTTTGGGCTGCCCAAGGATGTGCCCGTTCAGGATTTTCTTGACTCCGACTGGGAGCCGGCCCCTGAGGAGGAGGATGAAGCCGGTCTCACGCCGATCACTGAGCCTTCCATGCCGAGCACCGAGCATGCCGAGCCGAGCACCGAGCCTGCCGAGCAAATCACCTCGGATGATGTAATTGCTGAATAGCTTTATTTTTACTTTGTGCAATCTGTTGTTGCTATTCAGCTTTAAACAATGATGTTTTTGTAATAGATAATTTATCATAGGTTATTTTGCCTATGTAAATTTCTGTTAATCAACTTGTATTTTCTTCCAAGTGTACTTGTTCGGTCTATATATTATTACTGGTATATTCCCCTCCTTTATACAAGTTTACTTGGTCGTGAGAGTATCTGTGTTCGGTATTTATGCTCGTTCTTGTCATGTACTTGTATCATTCCAAGCCATGCTGTTCGGTATAGTAGGGTTTGTTCGGCCATGAACTAAATAGGTGTTCGTCAACATCTGTTCGTCCATAACCCCTACCTCCCGGGCATGATAACTTGGTATGTCTTTTGAAGTATTCGTGCCTAATGAATGTTAGGTCTTTATTGCCTATTGAGTGTAGGTCTTTTTCTGCCTAAGTGATATCTTAGGTCTTTTGTGCCTTAAGATTCGTAGGGCCTTCCTAAGAATCTTAGGTCTTTTTTGCCTAGGTTTTTTTTTTTTTTTTTTTTTGCCTGAGATTTTCAGGTCTTGTCTGCCTGAGATTTTCAGGTCTTTTCGCTCGAGATTTTCGGGTCTTGTCTGCCTGAGATTTTCGGGTCTTTTTCTCGCTCGAGATTTTCAGGTCTTTTCTGCCTGAGATTTTCAGGTCTTTTCCTCGAGCGTCATGTTGGAGTTGAATAATAATTTGTACACATGTCTTTATTTATATATAAAAACTAGTATGACTTCTTGGGATTATGAATCTCCCATGTTGTCTACATACTGAAATAAATGGCAAAAATAAAACGCTCAAAATTTGTCGTGTTTACGACATTCTCACATACTATTCTTATTGATAGTATTTCCTGAGATTGTTCGAATTCCATGATCGAGGGATCCTGTCGCTCGTCTCCGGATCTTGTAAATGATATGCTCCGGGAGCGACTTGTCGTATGACTATGTATGGTCCTTCCCAATTGGGGGATAACTTTCCTTGATTGGTCGGATCTGAAGCAGCTGTTCGGCGAAGTACTAGTTCGCCTGGCAAATATTGTTCATTTCGAACCTTGGCATTATAATATGTCGCTATTCTTCTTTGATATTCTTCAAGACGGAACTGGGCTTTGTCCCTTACTTCATCAATCAGATCCAGATTGGTTCTCATTCCTTCGATGTTTGCCTCTTCTTCGAATTCTATTTCTCGAAGTGATCCAATTTGGATTTCAACTGGGACTCTAGCTTCTGCTCCATATGCTAGTCGGAATGGAGATTCTCCTGTGGTCGTCCTTGGAGTTGTTCGGTACGACCACAAGTACACTAGGTAGTTCATCTACCCATCTCCCTTTTAGCTGGTCGAGCCTTTTCTTGAGCCCGTCGAGCATGGTTCTATTAGTAACCTCGACCTGGCCGTTACTTTGGGGATAAGCTACTGAAGAAAATCTATGCTCGATCCCTTGTTCTTTGCAGAATGTTGAGAATGCTGCATTCTCGAACTGTTTTCCATGGTCGGTTACTAATATTTTTGGAACTCCATATCTGTACGATATGTTATGCTTGACAAAACGCTTCATCTTCTTCTGATCGATAGTTGCAAGGGGTTCAGCTTCTACCCACTTTGTAAAGTAGTCTATTGCTACTACCAAGTATTCTCTTCCTCCCGATGCTTTAGGTAATTTCCCTACCAGGTCTATTCCCCATCTTGCAAAAGGTATTGGGGATAGAGTTGATGTTAAAGGGACTGCGGGGATATGGGAGATCTTTGCATGTGCCTGGCACTTGTCACACTTCTTGACGAAGTCTTTGGCATCTTCCTCTAAAGTCGGCCAATAGAATCCTTGGCGTATAATTGTATTAGAGAGTGTTCGGGATCCTACGTGTGATCCGCAGGTTCCTTCATGAACTTCTCTTAACACATTTGTAGCTTCTACTGGTCCCAAACATCTTAGAAGTGGTCGGGTGAAGGATCTTTTGTATAATAGTCCGTCCCTGATCGTGAACCTGGCCGCTTTTTGTCTTATTGCACGAGCAATTTTTTGGTCTTCTGGGAGCTGGTCGTTGTCAAGATAATGTATGATCGGCTCCATCCACCCCAGCTCGGTTGAAATTTGCATGTGGTCGACCTTGTTTATGCTAGAGCTATCAAGCTCTTCAAGGTAGATCACTGGCGCTTGGATATCCATTCCTTCCGTAGCCAAGTGAGATAATGAATCGGCCTGGTCGTTTTCAACCCTTGGTACTTGAGTTATTTCTAGCTCTTTAAAGTACTGTTTGTAATTGTTGACCAGGTTCAGGTATTTCTCCATCCTTCTTTCTTTAGCTCCATAAACTCCCTTCACCTGATTTACAATCAGCTGTGAATCACTTTTGATCTCCAATGTTGAATGCTTAGAGCTTTGGCCATCCTGAGTCCTGCTAACATAGCTTCATATTCAGCCTCATTGTTGGATGCTTTGAACTTGAAGCGAAGGACATACTTTATTTCAAATCCCCCAGGGCTCTTCATTAATAGGCCTGCTCCACTTCCTTGCGAGTTGCTCGATCCGTCCACGAATAGAGTCCATCTTTTGATTGATTCTACCCCTTGCTCGTCCTCCTCTTGACTTGTTTCTTGTTTTTCAACAATGAAGTCTGCCAGGGATTGAGCCTTGATGCTTGGTCGGGGTTTGAATTCTATTTGATGTTCACTCAATTCCACGGCCCATGTCACCATCCTTCCGGCCAGGTCTGGTCGGTGAAGAATTTTTTTGAGTGGTAAATTCATCATCACTGTAATGGGATGAGATTGGAAATATGGACGGAGTTTTTCGGCCGCTATAACCAAGGCTGTGGCTTGTTTGTCCACTTCGGGTAGCGAGTCTCGGCATCATTCAGGACATGACTAACATAGTAGACAGGTTGTTGTATGTTACCCTCTTCTTGCACGAGAACCGCACTAACCGCTACCGATGAAGCGGCTAAATATAGTTGTAGCTCCTTCTTTTTCGGTCGGCATAACAAGTAAGGGTGGTCTGGATAGTTTGTCTTTTAGATCCTCAAATGCTCCCTGGCATTCATCATTCCAGATGTTTCCTTTCCGACCTTCTACCCGCTTTAAAATTTTGAAAAATGGCAGGCATTTCTCCCCCGATCTAGAAATAAATCTATTCAAAGGTCTGCCACCCGACCGGTTAGGCATTGGACTTCTCTCGATGGTTTTGGGTGCTTTCATATCCAAAATTGCCCCGATTTTCTCAGATTGGCTTCGATTCCTCTTTGGGATACCATGAACCCGAGGAATTTGCCCGAAGATACCCCAAAAGCACACTTTTCGAGATTGAGCTTCATCTTGTATTTCCGGAGTACTTTAAATACTTCGCCAGGTCGGTCAGATGATTTTCTTTTGAGATGCTTTTCACCAAGCATGTCGTCCACATACACTTCCATATTCCGACCAATTTGATGTTTGAAAATTTTATTTACCGCTCTTTGGTATGTTGCTCCCGCATTTTTTAGACCGAAAGGCATTACTTTATAGTAATAGCTGTCCCTATCGTCATGAATGCCGTATGCTTTTCGTCATCGGGATGCATAAGGATCTGATTGTATCCCGAATATGCATCCATGAAACCGAGCATTTCGTGTCCCGCCGTTGCATCTATAAGAAGGTCGATTCTTGGTAGTGGATAGTGGTCCTTTGGGCAGGCTTTGTTGAGATCTCGTGTAATCAGTACACATCCGCCATTTCCCGTTTGCTTTTTCGACCATTACCACATTATCTAGCCATTGCGGGTGGTCCGTGCGTTTTATAAAGCCGCATTGTTTTAGCTTTTGCACTTCAGTTCGAATGGCTTCATGTTTTTCAATGGCGAAGTTTCTTCTTTTCTGAACAACCGGAATTGCATGTGGATCAATACAGAGTTTATGCTCAGCCACCTCCCTGTCGATCCCCGGCATGTCTTCAGCCGACCAAGCGAAGACATCATAATTCTTTTTTAGAAACTCAGTGAGCTCTGATTTGAATTCTGCTTCTTGCTCGGAACCGATCATGGTACCTTGCTCATTCTGGTCGGGATTGAAGTGGATTCTTTCTAGTTTTTCCACTGGTTCAGCTCTTTGCAAGGTTTCTTCATCGCGGTCGTCTCTAACTTCAATGGTCATGGTCGATTTCGTCCTTTTCTTTTTCCGCATGTAGTCGTTGTAACTTTGCCGGCTACTTTTCTGGTCGGCTACACATTCTCCAATTCCCTCAGTGGTCGGGAATTTCACCTTCATGTGTAGTGAGGAGACCACTGCTTCAAGTGCACAGAGGGTTGGTCGTCCTATGATTGCATTGTATGCTGATAAATCTCGTACGACCATAAAATTAGTCTGTATGATTCTATCTCGTGGGTGCTCTCCAATCCGTAGCTCTAATCGGATCGTTCCTTCTGCTCGGGTTGATGATCCCGTGAAACCATAAAGCTGGGTTTCGCATGGGACAAGCATGTTTTCTTTTAGCTTCATTTTTTTGAACGCATCTAAAGATAATATGTCTGCTGACGATCCAGTGTCTACCAGCACTCTATGAATTTCAGTTCCTTCCAGGATGATTTTGACTACCAAGGCATCATCAGGAGGGATTGTGATATCCCGTAGATCCTCGGAAGAGAAAATTATTGGCTCAATAGATATATTTTTATGGGTTTCAGTATTCCCAATATATCGTACTTTTCTTTTTGCTTGTCGATTTGATTCTTCTGTCGGACCACCAAATACGATAGACCGGAGATCTTTTTCTTTGTTTTTCATCCGCCTCGGTCGGCGTTTGGCCGGACTTCTTCTTTCTTCTCTGTGGCTCGACCTTTCTCTCTTCGGGATAGGGTTGTCCTGTGGTCGGCCATCTTCTTTAGATTGGATATACTTCTTCAAGTGTCCTCGGGAGATTAAGTTTTCTATCTCCGTCTTTAGATTTTTGCAATCGTCCGTCCAATGGCCGTGATCTTTGTGATATTCACAATACTTTCGTTTATCACGTTTTCCTAGCGGTGCTCGGATTTTATCCGGCCACTTCATATGTCCTTGATTTTTGATTTGCATCAAGATTTCGGATATTCTTGTATTCAGTGGTGGGAGATTACTAATCTCTTGCTTTTTGGGGATTCTGGTCGAGCTTTCTTGGTCGAGCTTATCCCTAACATCCTGGTCGGTTGAACCCTTTCTCGATCGCTTCTTCTTTCGGCCCTTGGTTCTCTTTTTCGAGATTCTATGGTTTCCGAAATCTCTCGCTTGTTTGTGACATCTTTCGCTCAGTTCTGCATATGTTTTTGGCATATCTTGGAGCAGTCGCTCTAGCAATCCTTCATGAGTAATTCCTTGGTATAACGCATGAAAGGCAATTTTCTCGTCCATGCTTTCAATTTGCATGGTAAGATTATTGAATCTTTGAAGGAAACTTCGGATAGATTCCGTTCTACCTTGTTTTATAGCAAACAAAGTATCTTCTCTTTTTTTCAACCCGACTCCTCCTTGGAAGCGCAGCACAAACACTCGTCCTAGTTGATCGAAACTCATAATCGAACCGCTTGGTAGTGCCAAGAACCAGTCCAATGCGGAACCAGTTAAAGAGGCTGCAAAACTTTGGCACATGGCTGCCTCATTATGCTTATAAATTGACATGGTCGATCCGTAGCGAGTGATGTGATGTTTTGGACATTGCGATCCATCAAACAGTATGAAAGTTGGGCATTTGAAACTCTTTGGTATTTCCGCCTCAGAGATAGCTTGGATGAAAGGATCCTCTTTTAGAAAAGCATATAGCTCTTCTTTCTTTGGATCGTTTAACTTGTTTACCTTCTCGTCTAACTCTTTGATTTGTTTGCTCAAACGATCTTCCCGCTTGTTCGGTCCGGACTCAACCCTCTTGTTTTTTGGTTCTTTGAGAGGATCGTTGCTACTTCCTCGATCATGATCTTCATTGAACAGAGGATCTTTATTTGGAATTTCTTTCTCAGATGCTCGGGATTTTTCGCCTACCTTCTCTTTTGACTTCTGTCCGTCTTCTAGAGATGGTCGAGGCGTTTGATCAGGAAGGACCAAGTGGTTATTCTTGCTTCCCTCAAATATTTTTTGAGTATTTTTAGGATCTGCATTAGGGGCAATTATATGACCCACGGCCATCCTGAGTAGTTCATTCATGGAGGATAATTCCTCCCGAAGCTTTATTTGTTCCTTCTGGAGTGTCTCAACTTGATTTGCTAATGCTCCATGATTCGGGTGTTCGGGGTTTTTCTCCCCTTGATCGGTATTTTTCACCACCTGGTCGGAATTAATTTCCACCTGGTCGGGAATTACCGATTTTTCAGGTTGAGGAATTCCCTTCGAAGCATCATCCTCCACCTCCTTCTGGTTTACAGCCTTCACTTTCGATCGCACCATGACTTTTTGATGCAATTCCCACAGACGGCGCCAATTGTTGATACGGAATCTCGCTCGTCCTTCCCTGTCACGAACCTGCAAGATACGAGCTCGACCTTGGGGGGTCGAGGTACGTCTCCGACGAACAAGTCAGTACCAATAATATGATCTCAACTACTCAATAGAGAATTCAAGTAATTGATCACAAGAAGTATGAATACCTGCCCTCTAGTGTTTACCAGAGGTCTTTATATAGTGTATGGTGATAGAGTTATATTCGGAATAACCCTGCTTTGAGTTATTGTAGGAGAGTAACTCTTAAGAAGAGTCCTTTTACCTAACTAACTCTCTTCTCCAGTTGTTGGGTGGTAGGAGTCTACCTTCACGAGGCCATCTCATACTATTCGGATGGATTTATTAGTGTGGTCGGTCCTACCATGAACCTCCTGGTCGGACCCTGTTAGGTTGCGAACCTGGTCGGATCGTGCAACCGCCGGTTCAGACCAGGGATATAGAATGACCATTTTAGTCATTAACACCGCAAAGAAGGGGGCCCGAATTCCCCCCCCCCTATTTTTTTTTTTTAAACCACCAACATAACCAAAAGGGAAAAATAAAATTTAATTTTTTTTTTCCTATTTATCTCCTCTCTCAAAAAAAATAAAAAAAAATAGGGGGGGGGGGGGGGCCCCTCTTTATTTGTTTTCCCCCCCTTTTTATATTTTATGGATCGTTAAGCAACAAAAGCAACACACCCCAAACCAAAAAATATAAAATTATTTGCATATATTACAAAATAAGTACCAAACAGAATCACCATTTCAGTTCTAAAGTCAAATTTAAACCTCAGGGTCATACCAACCTACACTTTGCATGAACCCAAATGACTTCTCTTCAAATTTCAGTCCTCTGCTGGTGAAACAACTACCAGGTGGCTATAACAAAAACATAGTTGAGAAGTTGTTCAATTCTATCAAAATCTTAGGATTGAAGAGGCAGACAAACCCAGAAGTTAGAAAAGCAATCAAAGACAACAGTTCAATCAAAGTTGTTAGTCTCCATTTTCTTTTCAAAAAGCATAAAAAAAGGGGGGAAATGGATATCAAATAAAATATAATATGAATGGAACAATGCCATGAGTCCCATGACTTAAACCATTCCACATAACATAAAAATGGTTTTTCTAAGAGAAAGAGACATATTCAATTGATAGATAGATTTGGACATCAAGTCAATACATGAACATTCAGTATATATTAGTATTAGATATTCATTATCAAACCATAACTTCACAAAACAGAGGACAAACGTTGATGAAATATAGGTTCAAGTTCCACTTCCTTCTAACACCAGATTATATATACATTAAATAGGTATCTACAATATCACCAACTTCGATCTAATTCATTGAGGAAAAAAAGGGCAAAAAGCTCAAAAAATAACAGAAGCAACTCCAAATAAAACCATGAAACAGAGAATATTTCAAACCAATCGTTGATGCTTGCCTTTGATTTGGTAGAAGCCAAATAAGAAGAAGATGCAGGACCAACTTGATTTTGCAGAATCCAACGAAGAAGATGTGAAATCCAACCCTAACATTAACTTGAAAAACCTGTTATTTGTAGGTCCGAAGACCCGAAGTGAAGGAAGAAGGCAACTATGGGCCATATCAGTGGAAGACATGGTGTTTGACCCAGAACCCATGGAAATTGATGATGGAATTCCATACTTGGAAACTTTGTCATAGTTGGAAAAGAAACTACACATTGATGAAGAAGAGCTTGGTTGATGGACCTAAAGCCTAGTTGGACATGGTTTGAAGGTACCCCTCTATGTTAGGAGAGTTGTTTGTTGAGTTGGGAGAAGCCCCTTTGAAAAAGATGAGGTTTGGACCTAGAATTCCTTGACTTGGGCTTGCTATCAGCCTAGGTCGACTGGTGGGTCAATTGGGCCAATCGACCCACTGCTGACAGAATCTATGTAATGTTTAGGGTTTTAATGCTCTATTTATTGATACTCCATGATTTTCAGCCTCTTCTGTTTCCAAAACCTCTAGAGAACATGTGAAGCCTCTCTCAAAGCCTTTCTTGGTGTTGTGGAAGAACTACTTGCAAATTCTCAAGTTCTTAATCCTTTGTTCCTCATTAAGATTAGTAATATCTTAATATTCTATTGATTTACTCTTGTTTGATTGTTCTTCGTCTCTGTGGTTATGAAGATGGTGTTGCATCCTTGCAAACACAATCTTTGTAGTTGTGAGTGAATCCACATTCACTCCACCACTTCTATGATATACATAGTTGATTCTAAGAAGAAATCATATGATATCTTCATGAATATATGATCAATCTTATTGTTTTGATTTCTCTAGCATGATTAGATCTATTTTCATGTTAGTTCCTACCTCTGATCTATTGCTGATATTCATCTAAAGTGAATCCTAATCCTCTCTAGCTTCTCCATTGAATCTATGGATTGTTTTCATTGAAAATCTTGTTTTTGATCAATTTAGAAAGTCATGTTTATGATCATTATTGGTGTCTAATCTATGCTAGTTAATTTTAGATTACTGTTTTAAAGTTTTCCTTGAATTTTTAAAGTGTTTTGAATCCCAGAAGATGAGTTTCGGATCAAAATTCTAATTTATGCTGCATATTGTTCATTGGGTTGACTGCTTGGTCGACTGAGCCAATTGACCCAGTAGGCTACCCAAGCTGATTGTAGTGGTTTTTGCTGCTTGTCTGGCTCGATTGTTTTGGCTTTTTTCTTTGTGGTTTTTTTCTTTTGTGTTTGTTTTTGTTTTTTTTGTTTGGTTGGTTTGGGGGGGGGTGGGGGGGGGTTTTTTTTTTTATTAGAATAGGATTATGTTTCCTCATAAGTCTAGAGTTTTATTTCTATATTCCCTTTTCCTACTTAGTATAGAACTTAACTAGGTTGTAACTATAAATACCCTATTGGGGTCTTGTGAATAATATACTTTTAGAGGAGCAATTCCTCACATTACAACATGGTATTAGAGAAAGGTTTTGTTTTCATTCTACAGAGGTGCTGTAGAAATTTTTTTTGAAGTCGCTATTCACGTGTTTGTTTTCCTTTCGGGTATCTTGGAATTGTATATTGGGTGATTAAGTGCATGTCTAGAAAAATTTTGTCTAAGGAGTCTGGTATTTAAGCAGACCGGTTGTGTCCCTCCAGTCTTTCCTGGAAATTTCTTGGTGTACTTTGATTCAACAATATACCAATTGGAGGTAACCTGAGGAGATACTTTTCACGTGAATTAGTGGGAGTAATTTTGAAAATATTTCAGGGACTTTTTCGTAATTCTGAAAAAGTTCAGGGATTTTTGTTGCAATTTGCAACAATTTTAGGAGATTTTTTCATAAATTTTGAAAAAGTTTAGGGACTTTTTTAATTTCTCCTTGCAATTATGGTTGATCTCATATCTCCGTTATCTGGTACATCTGAAGAATCTCCCATGTCTTCCATTCATAAGGATCGTGAGTTTTCTCCGCTTCAAATAACCACTGTAAAACTTAATGGGACAAATTATCTTAGATGGTCTCTTTCAGTTTCCCTAGCTGTTGGTGCTCGTGGTCTTACTGGCCATCTTGATGGGACTTCTACAAAACCTTCCACACCTGGTCTGCAACTTTCCAAGTGGTATACAGATGAATGCTTGGTCATGGGTTTTCTCATCAACTCCATTGAATCTAGCATAGCAGAGAGTTATCTCCTCCTTCCTGATGCGACAACTATTTGGAAAATTACTAAAGATACATACTCCAGAGTTGGCAATGATGCACAGTGCTTTGAAATTAGACAGAAAATCAATCAGTTACAACTGAAGGACCTTCCTCTTTCTCAGTACTATAACACTCTTCGGGGATATTACTAGACTTTATATTTCTATGGGAAGTTTACACCGAAGAATGCTGAAGATGCTATCGCCTATCAACAATGGGAAGATAAACAGAGAGTTTATGATTTTTTGGCAGGATTGAATATAGAATCTGATCAAATTTGCGCACAGATCCTTTGGAGAGAGACTTTCCCTTCTCTGGCTCAAGCTTATGCCATGGTAGATATCGAGGACAATCGAAGGATAGCTATGGTACACACTCAAACATCTGATAGATCTGCATTGGTGGCTGGTTATGGCAATAATAAATCTAGTTCTGGTAATTTTCGCCCTCCAGTAAAGTGCGAGTATTGTGGAAAAGAGCGTCATACAAAGGACAAGTGTTGGAAGTTGCATGGACATCCAACAAATTCCCGTAGAGGAGGTAGAAATGGAATCAAGGGCAGCAATCAAACATCTGCAAATCAAGCCGTTTCTGACACCGTGAGCACTCCAACACCTTCGCCAATTGATGTCCAGACTTGACTCATCTTCTCCAGTACAGACTTCCAGTATTAGTATAGCCTCTTTCATTGATCCTTCTGTTGATCCACAAATCCCCACAAGTATTTTTGGTTGTCACAATGTCAATTTGACTTATCCCTCCTGGGTAATCGACTCTGGGGCAACCGACCATATGACAGGCTCATCTACATTGTTTCATACTTATTCATCTGTCCTTATTGCTCAGGATGTTCGAACGGCTAATGGGTCTCTCTCCCCTATCTTTGGGAAAGGATCTATTATCTGTTCGCCTTCTCTTACCTTATCTAATGTCATGCATGTTCCTAATTTTTCGACTAATCTTTTATCTATTAGTAGCCTTACTCGTGATATGAATTGCAAAATAACTTTCTTTCCTTCTCATTGTGTGTTTTAGGACCTAGAAACAGGGCTTGCGATTGGCAATAGTAGAAAGAAGGGGGGGCTCTACTTAATGGATGGGACCCCATCAGCTCTTTCTATGGTCACTAGTTCCACCTCCCCTGCACTTTTTACCTTATTATAGTAGCATAGTCGTCTTGGCCACGTTCCTTTACCTATTTTGGCCAAATTATTTCCTGATCTGATTAAAGGTGCAATTTAAATGATTTTTATTGTGAGGCATGTATTTTGGCCAAACAGACTAGGCATGTTTACCCTATTTTAGATAATCGTAGTAAAATTCATTTTTCAGTCATTCACTCTGATGTGTGGGGTCCTTCTCAGATCATGTCTGTATCTGGTCATAGATGGTTTGTTACCTTTATCGACTGTTGTACTAGGACCACATGGGTTTACTTACTTCACCAAAAAAGTGACGTTTTCTCGTGCTTTTAAAATTTTCATAATATGATTAGGACTCAGTTTGGGGCGACAATCAAAATCCTTTGTACTGATAATGGAACTGAGTACTTGGGTGGCGCATTCCATTCCTATTTAGCAAACCATGGCATCATACACCAAACTAGTTGCGTCGACACTCCACCTCAAAATGGGGTTGCTAAACGCAAGAATAGACATCTACTTGAGGTAGCATGTTCCCTCATGTTTTCTATGCATGTGCCTCTTCGATTTTGGGGTGAAGCCGTTCTTACTGCGGCATATCTAATTAACCGAATGCCTTCCCGAGTCTTGGACCAACGTTGTCCCCTTGAGGTTCTTTTAGGTACAGCAGTCTTTACAGTCTCACCTAAGGTTTTTGGATGTGTTGCCTTTGTCTGGAACCACCATGTTCATGGAAAGTTAGATCCTCGTGGGTTAAAGTGCATTTTCTTGGGTTATCCTCCTACACAGAAGGGGTATAAGTATTATCATCCTAGTTCTCGTCGTTTTTTTGTCTCTATGGATGTTGTGTTCCAGGAACAAATTCCCTTTTTTTTCCCCTACACCTCTTCAGGGGGAGAGTTTTAGTGAAGAGGTTCCAATGTTGATTCCTCCTTTCGATATTTCTCCTGAGATTCCTACAGATGATCCTCCTTTGGAAGATGGAATGATCGAATATGAAAAGCTGGTGGATGATATACAGGGGGAGACTAGACCTCTGAAGACCTATCAAAAAAAGCTACAAGTGACCCCTTCTGAACCAAGCCAATCAAAAGCTTTGGTTCCTGGCCCTGAACAATCCGTTCCTCCAGGTGAGTCTATCTTTGACCCTTCTTCTAATCCTACTTTAGATTTACCAATTGCATTAAGAAAGCAGCCTCAAACTTGCACCAAACATCCTATTTTCAATTATGTTTCATATCAGTCTCTATCTCCAGAATTTCAAAGTTTTATTTCCTCTTTGTCCTCTACTTCTATTCCTAACACTTGGCATGTGGCATTATCTCACTCAAAATGGAAAGAAGCTATGGATGAGGAAATGCAAGCTCTGGAAAAAAACAAAACGTGGGACTTGGTGACTTTGCCCATAGGAAAGTAGACTGTTGGGTGCAAATGGGTGTTTGTGATCAAGTACAAGGTAGATGGGACTGTTGAAAGGTACAAGGCAAGATTGGTGGCCAAAGGTTTCACTCAGACTTATGGCGTTGACTACCAGGAGACATTTGCCCTTGTTGCCAAGATGAACACAGTTCGTACTATTATTTCATGTGCAATTAATAAAGGGTGGAGTTTACAACAATTAGATGTGAAGAATGCATTATTGCATGGAGAACTCCAAGAAGAGGTATATATGGATATACCACCCGGGTATTCTATTACAGAGGCTTATAGGAAAGTGTGCAAGTTAAAGAGGGCTTTATATGGGCTGAAGCAATCTCCAAGAACGTGGTTTGGAAGGTTCCATAAGACAATGATATCTAATGGCTATAAGCAGAGCAATACAGACCACACTTTGTTTATTAAAAGAGATGGTTGCCACACTACTATACTTTTAGTATATGTGGATGATATTGTGATCACAGGCAATAGTGAGGATGAGGTTTCAGCATTAAAGACTTTTTTGGGAACTGAATTTGAGATCAAAGATATGGGAAAACTAAGATATTTCCTAGGTTTAGAGTTGACATATTCTACTAGTGGTGTATCTCTAACCAGAGGAAGTATACATTGGATCTTCTTGAGAAAACTGGAATGCTAGGATGTAAGCCTGCTGAGACTCCTATTGAGCCTAACCTACACTTGAAGGCAAAGGAACGAGAACCAGTTGACAAGATAAGGTATCAAAAATTAGTGGGAAAGTTGATCTATCTATCTCATACTAGACCTGACATCACATTTGCAGTTAGTCTTGTTAGCTAGTATATGTATGATCCCTATTCCTCACATTTGGATGCAGTATATCGGATATTGAGATACTTGAAGACTACTCCAGGAAAATGAATTTTAATTTCAGCTCATGGACATTTGAAGATTGAGGCATATACAGATGCAGATTGGCAGGATGTCCAGATGATAGGAGGTCTACCTCTGGGTATTGTGTATATGTGGGAGGTAAACTTGTGACTTGGAGAAGCAAGAAACAGGCTGTAGTTGCGCGGTTCAGTGCCGAGGCCAAGTTTAGGGCAATTGCTCAAGGCATTTGTGAGGTACTATGGCTTAAAGGGCTGCTTCAAGAGGTTGGGACAGATTTGGAAGTTCCTTTACAGTTATACTCAGATAGTAAGTCAGCAATCCATAGCTCATAACCCAGTACAGCATGATAGGACTAAGCATGTGGAGATTGACAGACTTTTCATCAAAGAGAAGCTTGAGGCTAGGTTGATCCATATCACCTTTGTTACTTCAAACGAGCAATGGGCTGATGTGCTCACAAAGAGCTTGAGCATGAAAATATTCAATTACATTATGAGCAAGTTAGGCATGATAAATATCTATGCTCAAACTTGAGGGGGAGTGTTGAAAACATGGACTGAGGTTTCCTAATTAGAATAGGATTATGTTTCCTCATAAGTCTAGAGTTTTATTTATATTTCCTTTTCCTACTTAGTATGGGACTTAACTAGGTTGTAACTATAAATACCCTATTGGGGTCTTGTGAATAATATACTTTTAGAGGAGCAATTCCTCACATTACAACACCTTGGACCTAATCTCTTGTTCCTCCGAAATTTCTTTGAAGCTATTTAAGGTTAGGACGAATGTTTCCATAATAACCTAGATTGCATGATCTTAGTTTCTAATTTGGGAATTTCATGAGTTTACTACTGTTCTTGCATTTTCTTATTATTATTGTTGTAAGTACTTTAAGTATAGTAGACCTTGTTTGTGTAATTCTCTTATTTAATTGATCATGTATATATGGTTATCTTTTATATATTGGAATATCAGTTGTGTATGTTGTGACTGAATTGGGAATATGATTGCTGAGGCATGATTTGGAAATGGGGAATGTCCTTTTGACATTTCTTTCCTTGGACATCAATGGAAGTGGTATGGAACATTTCCTATGGTGCCTTTTCACTCTTTCCTGGATTATTGGTTGTCATACCTAGGGCCTGTCTAGTAGTGTTTGACTAGGATGTCCCTGTTGTATCATACCCGATTCGAAAGGGTATGAAGACCGAGTAACCCGTGGTAGAAATGTGGGTTTGTGGGCAACCAACCCGTGAGAGGACATGGATCACATTGTGAGGGGTCATTCATTGGTAGGGTTGCAGTAGTAGACTTGGGCTCATGGGCGTTCAAGACTGATATCCAACCCATGAGAGGACATTAGAGCTTCCCGTTTACTATTTGTAGATGACCAATAGGGTTGATAAGTCCGTAGTCCGAGTTGATTGTAGCCATAGGATACGCTGACTCTAGTGAGAAGGATACCGAAAAGGATCGCGAGAGGCGAGGAATGGAAGTATCTAATTCTGACTTGATATAATTAAGTAGAAGACTTGCATTGGGCTAGGTTTTACCTTGACATGCGCCAATACTCAGACCAATGGTGATGTGAGAGAGCGGTGACCTACACCCTAGCCATGGAATGTCCGAGAGAGATGCAGGACCCAATTACCACCGGAGAACCCAATATATCGAAATGGTTGAGGGAGAGTGATTTGAGACCTACCCAAAGGAGTATGGTGCTATGACTTAAAGCATGTCTGCCAATAGAAACCAACATACATAGAGTTAGAATCATACATGCATTGTCTGTTTCATATCATCTTGCATCTGTTATGTTTTGCTATCGTGCTTTATTATGTTGTGGAATAAATTGCCTTGCTAAGTTCTTTTGAACTCACTCCTTTTTGCAAACATCTTTGTTAGACTATCCTATGGGTATTGATGAACATGAAAGCCAGTACTATGAAGCACAAGCAGATGACGCATACTACACCCAAGGTGTTGGTTACGGTGATTATGACAGTGAAAAATTCTTAGGTGAAGGAGTATCGTATCAGGATTAGTCGTACCTATGTGCTAGTTACGCGTTGTCTAGATTCTGAGATTTTTACTTTTAGAAGTGTTCTCTATAGGCATGAAGAGACATTAGTTTAGTTTTTGATTACTTCTTTTATATTCCTTTTTATTTTGGGAATCGGTTGTAATCTTTCTTTATACTTCAAATCTCCTTTCCGTTGTGATTGTGGAGTGATTTTTTTGCGATACTCTACATTTGATTATTCTATTGGTATCATTTTTCGCACTTTGATTATATTGTTATTCTTTTGAATATTGTCTTGATCTTTCTGTTAATATAGTAAAACTTTGATTTAGTCTTGTTCTTGATTATATTATTGTAAATGTAGGAGGTTGGTTTCCTCGATACTGATCTTCGAGGCTGTGGATCACACACTCGGGTATGCCAAATAGGGTACCAGCTGGGTGGATGTGACAGAAGAATATTCGAGAGACTTGCAGCGAGAGTTGCAGAGAGACAACTCAATAGTCAATCGATAGAGTTCGTCTTTCTCGCGAGACAAGAGACTAGGGTTATGAGACGATGGATATCGCCTTTCTCACGATTTTGCAGAAGAAGAAGAAGATCTGAGAGACTCGCAGCTAGACTTGCAACTAGAATTGCAGAGATACAGCTCAAGAGTCCATCGATGGAGTTCGCCTTTCTTGCGAGACAGAGACTAGGGTTGAGAGTTAAAGTTTGTCTTTCTCACGATGCAGGATGATTCCGTATAATAACCCATATTTATACCATGCTTGAATTTTCATGATTCCATTGGAAAACCACCTCTTCCATGGAATCACGTTTTTACACTAAGTTGTGGAATCCGTTGGATTCCATGGAATCACATTGATTCTGAGTCAATATAGAACCAAATTGGTTTTTTTTCTTCTTGGAATCATGATTCTTTGGAATCCGATTCCAAGGAATTGCAGAACCAAACACAAGTTAAAAGATACTCTTAGACATGCTATTAAAAATTAAGAAAACACCAATTAATAATGTGAATTGCATTGACAGATTGAGAAATAAAGAGCGCGAGTGGAGCTGGTGAATTTAAAATAGAGGGTGAGGAAAATGTGTGAATATATAAATGCAATATTATTAGTTTACCTTTTTTGGTTAATAATTTATTAGCACACTCACGCACAGGGTTTTTATTTTTCCAAAGGTGACAGATCTACCATTTTGTTTTCAGTGCAAATGGTTTTCTCCTTTTAATTTTTTTTTTTCTTTTTTCGATAAGAAGTGCAAATGGTTTTCTGAAACCACCAATCTTGTATTGTAGAAAGCGAGGAATAATAGAAAGCAGGGAAATGTAGCTGTCTTCCTATAAAATTAGTTCTCTACCTTCCTCTGAATAAGCCACTAAAATGGAATTATGATTTAACATGTGCAATTGTTGGAGGGATGTTTTTTATAATTAAAAAAATAGGAGACTTAATCAGCTAGAACCTCGATCTTATACCTTTTTCGAGAACTTTTCAGTTGGACGCCCTAAAGTTGGGTCGAAGTGAGATTCCGTTAAAAATAATTTTTTTTTTTTTTTGGTTTGCCAACCTTAGTTTTTTATAAATTCGATACCGGAACCTTACTTAAGCGGACCAAGCTGCTTACCACTTGGACCAACCTGTGGTTTCAAAATATGATCAAATAACACCACGTTGTTTGATCTTGATGTCCTTTGTAACAATGATTTGGGTTTTGTTATGAATGAATAATTGGTCACTGCCTCATTGACATACACTCTCAAGAACTAGCCGATGCCATCCCTATTCAATTCGAACGTTTTCTTTTGGATGGATAAATGAATGGTTAAAGCTTGAAGGAATCATTGGAATGGCTCTCTTCAACAATCCTGAACCCGTAGGTTGCTTTCTTTCTATTACAATTGATGCAAGTGTCTTGCGTTTTGTAGATCTTTCTCGTTGACCATTTTCTTCCAAAGAATTTTCAGTTTTCTTCTACGATTCTGTTATTAAAAAATTTGATTTGAGCGTTGGTATAGGAATTTTGGCAATATTTTATATCTCAGAGGAGATCGTCTGTGATAATCAATTGCTTGTTGTTGCTCCAAAAGCCTGTTCATTAGTGCAAGCCAATCTAACCTGCAAAACAACGTGCTTGACTGGGTTAGCCAAGGAATGCCTCTGACGACCAAGTCAATGAACACTCACAGGTTTGGACACCAGTAGTTGAGCTCTCAATATTCAATTGTAGTACTAAAGTGTGCACACCTGATTATGGTAGTGTATTGGTTTTATGCTGATAGAGTATCTCCTTATAAAGTAAGACATTCCCCAAGATTTTATCCTTCGAGTCCCAGACAAACCTGAACGAGCAAATACTTCCCGGTTAGGAGTTTGTCATGTATGAGGATGCTCTCAAGAGTGGGCTTTGGCTTCGCATCCACCCACTGTTTGCCGAGATCTTGTGTTACCTAGGAATGTGTCCGAGCATGTTGGTCCCAAACAGCCAGCGCAACTTGATCTATTTCTAGGAGTTCTGTCAGCAAGAGAATGTAGATGTCCAACCATCTCTGATCTTATTCCTTCATTTCTTCGTGGCCAAGAAGATGAAGCAGGACGGATGGTTCTACCTATCTAAGAGACCGTCTTGTCATTCCAGGTGAGATGGTAATTTTGTGGGAAATGGGACCCTCCCATCGAACACCAAGGGACGACGTCCCAAGCTTTTCTTCATAAGTCCACCGACCACCCCACATTTTTCGACCTTATGGAGTCGAGGTCCTGCACGGGGGGTCAAACGAACCTCCTACACTTAGCCCCCCAGAGGATAAGACGTAAGGGAAAATCCTTCAGATTCCAATTGAGGATAAGAATCTTCATGTAGTGAACAGCTATTGCCCGGAGTACCCATAGATCCTCAGATTCTGGGGTTCCTACCTGGTAAGTTGGCGCCTGTATTGGACTTATTTTGATTTGAACAACTATTATTGGTCGGGACTAATCTTCCAGTCTTTTTTTGTTGCAGCGTTCTTGAGCTTGATAGCTTGTGTAAAGGCTACTACTGAAAAATAAAGGAGGACGAGGAGAAGCACCAAGCCTAAAGAGGGCATCCAAGGGCAAAGTTGGTTTGTCTTCCACCCCTCCTCTCAGAGCTCCAAAGAGGGTTAGCTCAAGTAGAGAATCATCCGAGCAACCTTCACACCCCAAGAAGAGGCTTTAGACCTCACATCTACCCAGCCAGTACCCTAACTGTGATATCCGGGTATATCCACAGCCCCAAAGATCAGTTCAAGGCAATCATCCTTCCACATTCACAATAATATAATTGAGAACAAGACTAAATCAATGTGTAATTATTATAAATGAATAATCAAGGAAAGATTCATAGAAAGATTACATTCCAATCAAAGTGTGGAAAAAGATACCAAAAGAATAAATCAATTATAGAATGTAGAGGAAAATCACTCTATAACAGAAGCGGAAAAGTAGATCCAAACGTAAATGAAATTATAGCCGTCTTAAGAGTATAAGAAAAGAAATAAACTAAGTCCTAAACATAAGTCTCCTCAAATCTATAAATGGTATGTCTAAAGGTAAAGGCTTCAATATCCCAACGTTGACGGACAAGCAATAGAGTATGACTAATCTTGATAAGTTCCAACTTCACACTGATAGTCTTCACCGTCGTAGTCATAATAGCCATCGCTTTGGGAACAATATGTGTCATCCATCGGGGCTTCGTAGTACTGGTTCTCATAGTCATCAGTACTTACAGAAATATCTAACAAAGTTGTCCAAAAAGGAATGAGTTCAAAAGAACTCAGCAAGGCAGTTCATTTCCAATATAACACATATAACATGATCGCAAAATATACAAGATGCATTATGATATGAGATAGTCATGCAAGTATGCTTCTAACTCTATGTATGCTGGTCTCTAGTGGCAGACATGCTTTAAGTCATAGCACCATACTCCTCTAGGTAGGTCTCAAATCACTCTCGCTCAACCATCTCGGTATCTTGGGTTCTTTGGTGGTAATTGGGTCCTGCATCCCTTTCGGACATTCCATGGCTGGGGTTTAGGTCAACACTATCGCTCACCACCATTGGTCTGAGTATTGGCGCATGTCAAGGTTAAATCTACATCAACATTATTTAAGCTCAAAAACCCCGCTTTTTTTTAAGTAAATAGTTTGGATTCGCTTTCGCTTCTGGGCAAGCGCAGTGGTCAAAGTAGTTCAAGTCAGTGCTTTCCTTCCGGGCGGGTCCGAAAACATTCTGCTCAAGTGAAGAGTATCTGGTTTGCCAAATGAGAAAGCCCATTCATGATTAATGAAGACTCTATCCAGTCTCGCCCAAATACAGCTTAGGCCAGCCTGGTTATTACACCATGTAAAACGGGAACTTATTTTTTCCACGAAACTCCAGTCTTAGTCTTCATTTTTCAGCGAGGATATAGATATTTTTGAAAAAAAAAAGGCGTTGTAAGCGTTGTTATTTATTAGTTTTTTTCCCCCTTATGCGTCTTGCAGATTGGAACTGGGTCTTTTTGAACTGGGGATCCGATAGCGGTTGACCTATCAGCCCAATGCAAGTCATCTACTTAGTTATATCAAGTCAAGGTTTGATACTTCCATTCCTCACCTCTCACTATCCTTTGGTATCCTTCCCACTAGAGTCATCGTATCCTAGGGCACGGACCAACTTGGACAACTGACTCATTAGCCCTATTGGTCATCCACAAATAATAGACGTAAGCTCTCATGTCCTCTCACAGGTTGGTTACCGGTCTTGAGTGCTCATGAACCCAAGTCTACTAAATGCAACCCTACCAATGAATGGCCCCTCACAATATGATCCATGTCTTCTTAAGGGTTGGTTACAGGTCTTGAGCGCACACAAATCCCCATTGCTGCCACGGGTCACTCAGTCTCAATTCCCTTCCGAATCGGGTCTGATATAACAGGGTAACCTAACCAAACACTACTAGACAAGCCCTAGGTATGTCAACCAGTAATCAGGGAAAGCGCCAATGGGCACCATAGGAAAGCATCCCATACCACCTCCACCAGAGTCCAAAGGATAGAAATATCAAAAGGACATTCCCCATTCCCCAATTACAACTTAGGCAAACACATCCCTAATCCAGTCATTCATAATCATAACTAATAAATCATTCACATGAGTAATAAATAGGCATTCATAGTCAATATAAGTAAATGGATCACATGAGCATTATCCTACTATAGTTACAGTAGTTACAGTAGCAATATAATTATAAGCAAGTCTTAAAAATAGTAGTATGATCATGCAAATTCAATTCCAACATAAGCAATCATGTAATTTAGGTTATTTGAGAATAAACGTCCTTACCTTAGTTAACTTCGTAAAACTCCAGAGAAAAGGATGAGGATAGGCCCAAAGTTACCAAAGAAACCCTAAACAAGCATAGGTTAGGCATTAGGAACAAACCCTCAAAGCTTGGAAGTGAAACGAATCAAAATAGTGCAACCTTGCTGTCACTGACTCTGTTTGTGAAACCCAGCCCTAACCTTGACCTGGAAACCCTGTTGTTTGTAGGTCCGACAACCCGAAGTAAAGCAAGAAGTCAGCTATGGGCCATCCCAGTGGAAGACTTGGTGACTAGCTTTGAATCCATGAGTGTTGATGTTAGTGTTCCATTTATGGAAACTGCATCCTGATGAAGATCGGATTAGTTGATGGACTTGGAGTGCTCTCTGTATTGGTTCGAAGGCATTTCTACCTACTAGGTAAGTCACTTGGTGTGTGTGCAAAACCCCTTTATGTTTGGATTTGATTTGAGCCTTCAATTCCCTGTTTTGGACTTGCTGTCCTGATTGGTCGACTCATTGGTCGACTAGACCAGTCGACCAATCCAATCGACCAATGGGTTCTGTCTTTGCTAATTAGGTCTTGCTTGCTCTATTTAAGTCCAATCTCGAGTCTACTTCTGTCACATCCTCCCAGCCGGTACCCTAACTGGTATACCCGAGAGTGTGATCCACAGCCCCGAAGGTCAAGTATCGAGGAAATCATCCTCCCACATATACAATAACATAATCATAAACAGAAATAAATCAAGGTTTAATATTATAAACAAGGTTCAAAACAAAAAATGAACAATCAGTATAATCAGAGTGCGGAAAAATACCAGATATCCAATGATATCAAAAGGGAGTAAAATGAGGCGGAAACTCACTTCACCAAAAATAGCGGAACGTAGTATGAAAATCAAAAAGGGATTACAACTGAAACAAATGTACTAATAAATAAACTAAGATCAAGCGTCTTCAAGTTTATAGATAACGTCTTCATAAGTATGGACTTCATCAATCCAATGAATCCGTTCTAACTCTATGCCATTCTCAAAAGTAGTACGTAGCTTGATCCGCCGGGGGATCATCAAAGTAATCTTGATCGTTGCCAGCACTTTGCGTGTAATACGCTTCATCAGCTTTGTGCTCCATTGCATCGTTGCTCGTCATAATATTCTGTACCTGCAGGATAATCTAACAAAAAGAAATATACAACAGGAATGAGTTTCGAAGAAACTCAGTAAGGTAGTTAATCCATAACATCATAGATAACATGTGGCAAAACATAACATGATGCAATGCAGTATGAAACAAGTAATGTATGTATGCATCTAACTCTATGTATGCTGGTCTCTATGGCAGACATGCTTTAAGTCATAGCACCGTACTTCTTTGGGAAGGTCCGCTCACACCCTCAACCATATAAGATATCTTGGGTTCCCTCACCCATTTAAGGTATTCTTGGGCAGCCGGTTGGTAATGGGTCCTTCATCCCTCAGGACAAACCATGGCAGGGGGTTAAGTCAACACACTCTCACAACCATTTGGCATAAGTACTGGCGCATGTCAGGGAAAAGCCTAGCCCAATGCAAGTCATCTACTCAGTTACATCAACTCAGGTCCAGATACTTCTATTCCTCACCCCGGGCGATCCTTTTCGGTATCCTTTCCACTAGAGTCCTAATAGTCCCAGACTACGGACTCATCAACCCTATTGGTTATCCACATATGGTAAACGGGAAGCTCTCATGTCCTCTCACGGGTTGGTTACCAGTCTTGAGCGCCCATGAGCCCAAGTCTAGCCATATGCAACCCTCCAATAAATGGCCCCCACAATGTGATTCCCATCCTCTCACGGGTTGGTTACCGGTCTTGAGCGCCAGTGAATCCCCATTGCTACCACGGGTCGTTCGATCTCAATACCCTTCCGAATCGGGTCTGATATAACAGGGGTATATCCTAGCCAAACACTGCTAGACATCCCTAGGTATGACAACCATTGATTCGGGAAAGCGTCTATGGGCATCTTCGGAGAACATCCCATACTATTCCCTCCGATGTCCAAGGACAGAAGTGTCAAAAGGACACTTTCCAATCCCAAACCAAACTTAAGCAAACACATTCTCAGATCAGTCATAACATATACAACCAACAGTTCATCATATACAAGAGAATGTAAAAGCAAAATCAGATTAGGCAATAATAGGTAATTCATATAACATGAAAAATGAAAAAGATAATATAAACAAGTGCTACTGTTCCCACAGTAGGAACCCCCGATCGAAAAAAAAAAAAAAAAACGCCCCAACCCCGCCCGGTTAACCGCCCGACAACCCGCGGATGTGAACCGTCACAGGATTCATGGTTTTAGTCTATCAACAATAATAAATACAAATACAGATAATCAAGAGCAAGAAAAGTGCAATAATTAATAAAAAGGTTACAGGAGTCCAAATACTCCAATAAATATCCAAGAACGAACGAAAGAGGGAAAATCAAGAATCAAAAGTAATATCGAGTTCAGCGGAAGCAAAATAAATAACTAAATAATCTTCTCTCAGGTTTTCTTTTATAAATCTAAAAACGGGTTATCTAAATTAACAAGTAAAGATGTCCTCCAATCTTTCTCCCTACGATCATAACAATCCTGGCAATCTGCCTTTGTCGGCCATCAATGGTGCTAAAAGTGCACACACGCATCTTCAGGAGGCTTCATGCTCTGCAAGTTCATGTACCACTGTCTGTCTCACATCAGCTTCATACGAGAAGGCTCTTTCATATGAATCATCTCCAATTCCGACATTGTGCAACCATCTGTACAGTTTATATAATACATACAATGAAAGGAATGAGTTCCAACGAACTCAGTAAGGAACAAGCAATTCTCATATATATGTCAATACAATCCACGAATGCACAGATGAAATGATATGGATGATATGCAGAAATATGAATGCTACTAAGATCTAACTATGCAAGTCTCTAATGGCTTACATGCTTTAAGATATACACCAGCCCTCCTTTGGGTAAGTCTCATCACTCTGATCCGGCAAGGACTGGTTACCTCTGTAGGGATCCTGGGCAAAGGGGTAAGTCCACACCTGGCTCTCAAACCATGGTGGGGGTTAAGTCAACACTCTCTCACCACAACCATTGGCAATGAGTACTGGCGCATGTCGGGGTTTCTAATCCAATGCAAGGTCATAATGGTAACATACTATATGGAGTCCAGATACATCCCTTATGGCACCAACCAACTCGGTTCAGTATCCTTCGCAACCTAGGAGTAAGAATCCTCATGGACTAGCTACCTCTGTTGGACTCCACTCCTTAACCCTATGGTCATCCACATATTATTGGGGCGGATGCTCTCATGACTCCTCACGACACCCGGTCCGTTCCTAGGACGTCCATGAGCCCAACCCTAACATATGCAACCCTACCATTACATGACCAATAGTGGACCACTGAGTCTCCGCACGGACTGGTTACCGCTGTTGGATGAAACATAGTCACGTCACCATTGTCACGGGTCACCCGGCTTCAATTCCCCTGCCGAAAGGGTAATAGCATGTGGGGTACCTAGCCATGCAATTCTAGACTCCCTAAGTATGTCATCAAGTAATCATGATAGTGCTGGAGACATCAGTAGGCATGTGTCCCATTCCACAGCCTTCTGATATCCCAAGGCAAGATATCCCAATGGAATACCCCTTCCATCACAATCACACTACATCACTCTTTATCATATCATGAACAGTTGTGCAATATCATAAAAGATGAAGTACATCAAGGAATACCACAAACAATGAGTATACAATAAGATTCACATGCTTTATACAATTACAGCAAGATACATGATCAAAGAATAGTAAATAGAACAGCTGAATCATCATGTATATGTAATTGCATATAAATAAGAATGCATGTCCTTACCTGTAATTTAGTAGAAGTCCTCTAACTTGCAATCCAAAAACTATTATAAGACTTTTATTTGAAACAGAGAACACCTAGGCATAGGGTTACAAGAATGTATAAGAGTCGAGAGTCAAAACAATTCAAAAGTCAAACCTACACAGTTACTGGAAACCAGCCGGTTGCTTGTGGCGGTTGCTTAAGTTAAGCGACCTCCACAAGCGACCTCCCCTGTTTCAGACAGTTTCCAACTCCAATCAGACTTTTTATCATCCGATTTCAATCCATTTTGGGATGATCTTAGTCCGAATTTCAAGCTTAATAGGTCTAGAACAAGGGGGTAACAAGAAACCCTAAAATTAACAAAGATTTATTACCCAAATCATTCCCCTTGATGGGATCCATCCATTAAACAAATGCGGGGATTCGTTTATGGACAGGATCTCATCAAGAACATTGAAAAGGGAGATACAACAAATCAATTGGGTAACCACTAACAAAATGGGGATGGGTTCATATCAATCAGAGGTTAAAAAGAAGAGAATAGAAGATGGAGATTCATTACCTTAATCAGAATCACCAAGAATAGAAGGAAAAAATGTTCCAGATCATTAACAGCACTTCGCCTACCTTTTAGCACGTTTCCACTGCCGTCTAATCGCCCAAAATAGCAATCCCGAACATAATAATGCGTTAATAAGGCGAGGGATGCTATTTATAACGAATAGGGGGCAAAATAGGACATTTTCCCGCAAGCAGAACCGGGCGGTCGCTTAAGGCGGTCGCTTGGTTTAATCAACCGCCACTAGCAACCGCCCCTAAGTATATTGCTATACAAGGGTGCTTTGCTCAGGGGGTTGAAATCCAAAGACAACCTAGCCCTAAACAACACATGGGAGAGGTCTTACCTTCATTCCGGACATCTCCAAACACCACTTGCCTTCTACCAGAGATCCAACTTCCCAGTAAGGCAGATTCTTCAACAAGAGAATCCAGATCCATAAGTTCTGGATATGGATCATGGACTTCTATCTGAACACTCCACAAAATTAATCCGACTAGACCTTTGGGTTCTCAGGCCTGCAATACGGATTCCGGGTTAGAAAAACGGGGGTTGTTACAATAACAGTAGGTAATCTCATAGTTTCATAAAGTAGAAACCAGAGAACAAGCAATCTATGTAGTTAAGGAATTAACTGTCCTTACCTTCTAACTTGAATGGAATCTTAAAGAATCAAGTATGATCTTGACTAAATCTGAGAAGACATTCCTAAACAAGTGCACACAACATGTTAGGAAAGATGCATAAAGGAAAAGATCATAAATCAATCGAAACAGACCAAGATTGAGGTTGCTGTACTCATTGGTTGATTGATTGGTCTCATTGGACCAATTGACCAATGAGTCAACCAATGCAGACAGTGGCCTGCAAGAATCCGAATTTTGAGAATCCAGAACCGAATTCGATGGTTCAAAAGGGTACAAATCAGAGGGGAATTATCTTGGTAGTATTCTAGGGTATAGAGGATATCAAATCATAAATCAAAACAAGTTCTCAAGTTACAACCTAGAAATCATGAGGTTAACCTAATTAGGTTGAACATAGGTTAGGAGGGAAAAATAGAAAGATTAAAGATAATGAACTAGGATATGAAAGAATTCAGATCTAGTAAAGAAAACATAATAATTGGGTTAACATGATCAATAAGGGGATTCCTGGGTTTGATCCAAGAAAATTAGGGTTTCACCCTTTTGACTCCCTGGACAATAATTGTGAGATCTGGATGAACAAAGACAAATCAAAACAGGAAAAATATAGATGCTTAAGTTTTAGGTTAACACAAGGTCACCCAAAAAGGATTTCCCTTTCACAAGGTAGGTTACCAAAAGTTCTCCAGACAATCACACAGGTTAGGGTTTCAAAGGATTAGGGTTAGGTTTTCAAGAATTCAATAGGTAGGGTTTAAGAACATGATGATGATCATGAGTCTTAAAGAATATGGTGAGATCAGAGAATTGATGATTACAAGAATGCTTCATCATCTTTCTGATCTCTTTTAAAATAGAATAAAAGAAAGAAAATCAGAGATAGAAGAGAGAGTGAGTGAGATCATACCTTTGCCGTAGAAAGATGAAGAATTCTTCAAGTCTTTGTAAGAGATCACCAAAGAATGCAAGGGAATGGGTTAGATTAGGGTTCTAACTCGTTCCAGAGGCTTAGGAGGCAGAGGAGGCGGAGTATTCCCGAGATTAAACTTAAATAGAAGAGACAGGATTCAAATTTCAAAAACAGAATCAATTGGTCGATTGATTGGTCGATTGGTCCAATCGACCAATGAGTCAACCAATCAAGACAGCAACTTCAAAACAGGGAATTGAAGGCTCAGATCAAGTCCAAACATCAAGGGGTTTTGCACACACCTAGAGTGACATACCTAGGAGTTAGAAATGCCTTTGAATTAATACAGAGACCACTCCAAGACAATCAACTAATCCAATCTTCATCCGGGTGCAGTTTCCACCATTGGGACACTAGCATCAACACTCATGGATTCCAATCCATCCATCAAGTCTTTAACAGAAATGGCCCAAAGATGACTTCTTGCCTTACTTCGGGTCACTAGACCTACAATAAACAGAGTTTCCGGATTAGGGTCAGGGCTGGGTTTCACAACTTCGTATTTTCTGCCTCCAAACCCTTTGGAACGTACCAGAGCCCTCTGCAAGTCATCTCCCTTGCATCCTTGTGATTATCTTGACGGATCTTCGTCAAAACTCATGTTTTTACACAAAAAGGTATGTGATAATCCTCTTCTGTGTTTCATCTTTGATTCTTCATTATTTTCTTTCCTTTTCTGATTGAGGACAGTAGTAGTGATGTTGTATCTCTGTTGCAACCATCATTATACTCATTCCCTCTCTTTTCCTAAGGATCTAAAGCTTGGTGGATGATCTTCATCAAGATCATCACTCGCTTTTGAAGGAAAACTTGTATTCGTTCACTTTCCTTATTTAGATTATTGTTCTTCAACCTTAGATCTAATTTTCTTAAAGATCTATGCTTGTTATTCATGATTCCTTTGTTAGAATCAGTTATCCATCATCTTATTGTTCTTGTCCATGATTTTTACTATGAATTCTTCAAGAACCATGATTGATCTAATTATGGTAACTTTTGTTTCCTAATTTGTAACTTGAAAACTTGATTCAATTAGTGTTTTGAAGTCCTCTATGCACTAGGATGCTGCCATTGTAGTTTACCCCTTGTTTAGTACTCTTTTGAACCACCAAATTCGGTTCTTTATTCTCAAAATTCTAATTTTTGAAGGCCACTATCTCGGTTGGTCGACTCATTGGTCGACTAAGGCAGTAGACCAATCCAATCGACCAATGAGTACAACAACTCCATATTTGGTCTGTTTTGGATGTTTTGATATCTTTCCTTCTAGGTATCTTTCCTAATATGTTGTATACACTTGTTTAGGACCTTCTTCTCAAGTTTTGTCAAGATCTTACTTGATTTCTTAAGATTCCTTTGCGAGTTATAAAAGGTAAGGATGGTTACTTCCTTAACTACATAGATTGCATATCTTAGTTTCTATATTTGAATCTTGTTAGTTTATTTCTTTAATTAGATTCTTATAATGCTATATTACTGTTGTACTATCTTGATTACAGTAGCATTACTTATTTATGATTCATGTATGACTTACTTATCAATTATACGCAAGATATATGTTGTTATTGATTTCTTTCAATATATGAAGTTACTATATATGTGATGTTATGGATTCATGTTTGTGTATGATTAAGTATGGTTTGGAAAGGAGAGGTGTCCTTTTGACACTTCTGTCCTCGGACTACTACGGGAATATTATGGGATGTTTCCAGAGATGCCCTTTGGGCACCTTCCTAAACTGTTGGATGACATATCTAGGACTATCTAGTAGTGTTTGGCTAGGCTGTCCCGTTATGTCAGACCCTAATCGGAGGGGTATTGAGACCGAACGACCCGTGGTAGCAATGGGGATTCATGGGCGCTCAAGACCGGTAACCAATCCGTGAGAGGACAGGAATCACATTGTGGGGACCATTTATCGGTAGGGTTGCATATGGCTAGACTTGGGCTCACGGGCACTCAAGACCGGTAACCAACCCGTGAGAGGACGTGAGAGCTTCCCGTTTACCATATGTGGATGACCTATAGGGTTGATGAGTCCGCAGTCAGGGACTATGAGGACTCTAGTGTGAAGGATACCGGAAAGGATCGCCAGGGGCGAGGAATGGATGTATCTGGATCTGACTTGATGTAACTAAGTAGGAGACTTGCATTTGGCTAGGCTTTGACCCTGACATGCGCCGGTACTTATATCAATGGTGATGTGAGAGAGTGGTGACTTAACCCCCAGCCATGGAATGTCCCGAGGGATGCCGGACCCACTACCAAGAGGCGTTGTGTGATGAGACCTTCCTAAAGAAGTACGGTGTTATGACTTAAAGTGTGTCTGCCAATAGAGATCAGCATATATAGAGTTAGAATCATATTGCATCATGTGTTTCATATCATATAGCATTTTACTTTGCTTTGAAATCCTGCCATTTATGTTGTTATGGATTAACTGCCTTACTGAGTTTCTTTGAAACTCATTCCTTTTGTACAATGTTTTGTTAGACTACTCTACAGGTTCTGAGTATCATGACTGCTCGTATGAAGAAGCGCAAGGAGAAGAGGCATATCTCCAGGAAGGTGATTGCGGTTACGACAATTACACTAAAGATTCCGCGGGTGGTTATGCTGCGTACGATGCTTAGTCCGACCATAGAGTGGAAGCGCCCTTGTGCCATTTTTGAGATTTATACTTATAGAGATGTTGTCTATAAGATCGAGCAATTTAGTTACTTATTGTACCTGTTATTGGGATTAGTTTTCATTCTTTTCCTTTTCTTTACAAACTACTTTTCCGCTGGTTGTAGAGTGGGATTCCGCCTCACTTTACTTTTGATTTAGACATTCTGGTTGTCTTTCGTACTCTGATTATATATGATTTATTCTTTCCTTATTTTGATCTTTGGTTTGTCATTTGCACATTGATTATTATTGTTCATGATTATGTTATTGTCTATGTGGGAGGCTGATTACTCGATACTTGGTCTTCGGGGCTGTGGATCACACACTTGGGTATGCCAGGTAGGGTACCGGCTGGGTGGATGTGACACTGTTGGTCGGTCATGCTTGGTCGCTCTAATCGACCAAGGGTGATCGACCAAGGTAGTTCTGTATGGATAGAGCCTCTAGATTTTTTATCTGAAACTCAACTTTCGAGATTCAAAACACTCCGAAATTTTAAGGGAAATTCTAAAATAGTTAACTAAGATTATCTAGCATAGTTTAGGCATCAACAATGGTCAAAGCAGTAGAATTCTAATTTAATCATAAACTAGGCTTCTATCGAAATCAATCCATGAATTCTACAAAAAGACCAGAGAGAATGAGAGTTCACTCTAGGAAAGAAAGAACAGTAGATCATAGTAAAAAACTATCATAAGAATGAAGCTAACATGCTTTAGTAATTAAAAACTTAGAATGAATATTCATTCATGAAGATCACACTTGATTTCCCTTTGAAATCATCATGTGTTGATTCGCAAAGTAATAGAGTGAAAGGAGATTCACTTTACAACCACAGAGATTGAAGAAGAGGTCATGATAATGACACAAGACCTTCCTCTTAATCACAGAGACAAGAATAAATCAATAAGAGAGTAGATCAATGAGAGAGTAAGAGTGATTACCAACCTTAAGGAAGAAGATTCGTCGAAGAACTTTGGTGAATGGTTGAGCATCTTCCAAAGCTCCAAAAAGAGTGCTAAGAGAGGGTTCCCACCTTCTCTAGAGGCTTTAGAACATTATGGGGGCAGTTTAACACGAATTTATAATGTATAGAGCTTCAAAAACCTAAAAACACAGGGATTAACAAAACAGTCCCTCGCACCTTTGGTCGGTCAGGGTTGGTTGGTCGATCTGATCAACCAACAGACCCAAAGAGGCGAAAAATCAGGTTTTGGAAGTCCAAAAACCAAAATTTCAAAGGGGGCTTTTCCCAACTTAACCAAGAGTCTTACCTAGCATTGAGGGACCTTCCAAATGTGTCAAACTAGGGTCCAAGTCCATCAACCAAGCTCTTCCCCAACAAGTTGCAGTTTCTTCTCCAAGTCAAGTAAGGTTTCCATATAGGGGACTCCATCATCAATCTGTATGGGTTCAGAGTCAAACACCATGGTTTCCACTGAGATGGCCCACAATTGTCTTCTACCTTCGCTTCGGTCTTCGGACCTACAAACAATTAGATTTTTGGATTAGGGTTTGGGCTGGATTTCACAAAGAGACCCTCAGTGGAAGATCGAGTTGAGGAGGTTCCATCCAAGCCTCAACTCCCTCCACACCAAGATTCATTCCACAATTCTAATGGCGTCGAGCAGCTTAGGCCTAGCTAGTATCTCCACTTTTTGTGTAGCGGTGCTCTCCCCCCTAGTCATTAAGGATAGAGTCTAGTGCACTCTACAATAATCAAAGTGGGATGACCATTGCCAAGGAGTGGCTTCCAAATGTCCTCCTTCCTATTGGCTAGAAGTTCATGGAAGGTTTGAACCCTTTGCGGCGATACGACGTTGCAACCAAGTAAATCACTCCAACCTTTTGCCTTTTTTTTTTTTGCTTCATAATTCCTCGACTAACGTGACCTTATGTTTTTATAGGCTGCTCTGCAACTTGACACAGGCACTTGGGCCCTGCCAAGAGGCTTCATGAATGGACCACCTCATTGTGCACAACCTTTAGGAGAATATTAAGAAGAAAGAGGTTGAAGTGTTTGACCTTTGATCAAGGAGCGAGAACCTAGCCAAGGAAGCAGAGCTCATTACAAAAGTTGTTGAGCTAGAGGGGTTGACACAAGCTTTGGCTGAACACATCAAGTCCCTTGAGCTATAGTTGGAGCAAAAGGATAAAGAGCTAGTGGAGAGAAAGAGTGAGCTCGACATCCTATCTAAGGATAGAGATGTTGCTTAGGAAGAAGTTGAAGGATTGCGAGCTCAACTTGCTCGGACTACTCTAGCTTCTTTTGATGATTTGTCCAACAAAACTTTGCCAGAAGTGATAATGCTTTGGTTTCGGACTTCCAAGTATCAGGACTTCATGGTAGAGGTCGCTAGTCCTGGCTTCAACTGTGATAGGCGATATGCTTACAAGGCCATATTGGAAAAGTACCCAGATTTGGACCTCATAGGGTTTGAAGGGTTTGTTGATCCATGGATTTATGATAAGCTGCATATCGCTCGACCATCTTGGATGGTCAAGAAAGATCCTTTCATACTGGGGATTTTTTGGATTCCAATTGGGAGCCAGCCCCAGAGGAAGGGACAAAGGTCATTGCAGGTGATGCTAACCAAGATAGAGAAGACCGAGGCAACAAAGGGAGCTCAAGGGAGGATGATGATGTTGGTGAAGATGCACAGCAACAAGCTTAACATTTGTTCTTTGCAATTTGGCACTTGCCGGTGTAGCCTTTTTTATATCTTTATATGCAACTTTTTCTGCTTGGACATGGTTTGAGCACCCTTTCATAACATTACACTTTTGTAATGTGGAAACACATATATGTTTCTCATTATGAATACTCATAAATATACATATCCCTTTTTGAATGCTCCATAAGCTTGTTTTGTTTGCAATTTGTTTTGCACTTGTTCTTCCAGGGACCTTTCCTAGAGACTTGGTTGATCAAGTCATTGGTTGACCTTATAGTGGCTCGTGCTTTGTGATTTCTCCTTCCAAGTTGCCATGGTTGAGAGCTCTGTATGACTACTCCCCTCCGAGCATGTGACTTAGGAGTTAAGCGATTCTAGGTATCTTTCATAAAAGCCGTTCATATTTTATAGATGAGTATCTTTCTCATCTAATTGCTCAAAAAGTGAGAAATTAATGCTTTGAGTCATTTGTATTAATGCTTATAAGTTTTATCAAGCCACACTACCAAAGGATGAATAGAAAATATCAAAAGTAGGTTTAGCCCTTTATAAAGCTTTCATATGAAATTGCTCAAGTAAGGAAAAAGAACAAAAACTGGAAGGAGAAAAATCGGATGGCATTCACATTACTAATAATACTTTCTGAGGTTGCTCAAATTCCATGATCGAGAAATTTCATGCCCGGTCTTCGGGTCATGTAGGTGATATGCGCCTTGTCCGACTTGCTGAATGACTATACATTACCCTTCCCAACTTGGTGCTAATTTCCTTTGGTTGGTCCGATCTGAGGCTGTTGTTTAGCACTAAACCAGGTCGCTTGGAGAAGATTGTCTTACCCATACTTTGGCATTGTAACAAGTAGCAATGTGTCATTGATACTCCTCTAGGCAGTATTATGCTTTGTCCCTAACTTTATCAATCGGATCTATGCTTTCCTTCAAACCTTCAATATTTTCTTCTTCATTAAACTCTGTTTCTCTAAGTGAACCGACCTGCACTTCAACTGATACTCGTGTTTATGCTCCATAAGAAAGTTGAAAGGGAGTTTCTCTAGTGGTCATCCGTTGTGTTGTTCGGTATGACCATAGTGCACTTGGGAGCTCATCAACCCATATTCCTTTTAGCTGATCAAGCCTCTTCTTCAACCCATTGAGCATGGTGTGATTTGTTACCTTGACATGCCATTACATTGAGGGTAGGTCATAGAAGATATTTGATGCTCAATGCCTTGGTCTTTACAGAACCTTTCAAATGACAGGCTCTCAAATTGCTTTCTATGGTTGGTCACAATAATTTTAGGAACCTCATACCTGTATATGATGTTGTGTGTTATGAAGCATTCCATTTGTGCAGTGCTTATTGTCAGACCCCACCAGCCAGTTCTGGACATACTCGAATACCCTCGGTGGTGATTCACTATAGGATCTAGGTTCACGGCCAATCCATAACCATATAACATAATATAGCATAATCTAAAAGCAAGGGAAATAAATGTATCAAAAGAGTGATTGTTATTACAGTCATCCTCAAAGTATTAATCAAAGTTAATCAAAATCATAATAAGAGTTTAAAAGAAAAGCAAAGAAGGTTAAAGTTTAATGGTAGAAGTCTAAGTATTGTTTTCAAAGTTTAGGAGTTTAAGTAGCATCATTGCTAACAAATAAATATACACTATAACTAATCACAATTGTGGCAACTACTTTGTCAAATGAAATCTCCAAGGTCTCAAAATGGTTGGACTCCATAAGTGCAGTCTGAGCAGGGACATGTCTCTTTGTGTAACTCTGTGTCCTCGCCTGTTGGTCCCTCATAGGACTTCGCCAGCAGTGAACACTCCAAGAAAATAGTGTCCTCATAACTTGTAACAGAATCTAAGAATATATATATATATATATATATATATATATATATATATATATATATATATATATATATATATATATAAAATAGTGAGTTCCAAAGTACTCAGTGAGTTCAACATAATCATAAATCATGCATCCAACACACATATATCACCTAAAGCCGTTCACGTGCATCTCAAAGAGGATGAATTGGTCTCAAAATGAAAGGATGGCATGATTCATTACTCAAAGGGGTTGGAAAACATAATGGGGAATAAGAATAAGCATTCAATTCATATCAATTTCCACTACTTTCATCATTATTGCAAACAACCACCATAAATACCATGAAGGAAAGGTTGAAAATAGGGGTTTTAGGATCTTCTTACCTCAATACACAATTAGCCTTGCAATTTGCACTTCGGTGCTGTCACGTGCAAGAATCTCACCAAACTCCGGCCTCTTTTCATCTCCCAAGCTCTTAGCCTTCAAGTAGCATTAACAATTCGTTTATGAGGTTAGAAAGCAATAAAATAGGGTTTCTTGACTTAAATTCTTGAAACTGCCTTTTTCTAGTTAGGGGGGTAGTCAGTCAAATTGGTCACCCACCCCTATCAACTGCCCTTATAACTTTCACTTGCAAAACCTATTTTTGACGAGCTTCAGAGGGTAGACTCCTCCAAAACATTCTTGAATCAATGGCATACTTTACCTTGGCATTGGAATCCTCAAGCATAGGTTTTCGTGCATGCCAAAATATTCTTTTTAAACCTTTTAGATTGACTTTCTTTCTCCTCTTGAAATCAATTAAAGTAGTCGGGTCATTTCCAAATTCATCCAAGTCCATAGGTTCAATTCCTGAACCTTCGGTCTCAACTCAATTGGTTCAAAGTTGCCTTCTACTTGCCCTTGCGGTTCATAGACTTAAAACAGTGGGTTATCGGGTTAGGATTTTAGGGGGTTTACAGTTATGGTTGCCAGAGGCTTTGATTTAACACATTTTTTGAATAATCAATTGTGACTACCAGGTATTCTCTTTCTTCTGAGGCTTTTAATAGCTTCCCTACCAAGTCTATTCTCCACGTTGCAAAAGTTGTGGGATATAGAATGGATGTGAGTGGCACTGCTAGACTATGAGGTACTGTGGCGTGCGCCTAGCACTTGTCACATCTCTTGACGTAGTCTATGGCATCCTTTTGCAATGTTGTTTAGAAATAACCTTGCCTTAGTGCGTTGTCTGCTAAAGCTCTAGCAATTATATGTGCACCGCATATTCCTTCGTGTATCTCTCAGAGAACCTTTTTGGCTTCAAGGGCACCCATACACTAGAGTAGTGGCCAGGTGAGTGACTTCTTGTAAACTAGGACATCTCTGATCATATACTAAGTAGCTCATTGTTGAACAGTTCGAGCTTACTTCTTGTCCTTAGGGAGTTGATTATGCTCTAAAAAGTGAATGATCGGTTTCTTCCATCCTTGTTCGGCATCTATCTGCATTTGGTTGACCACATAAATGTTAGGACTCTTTAATACTTTCAGATAGACCACCGGTTCTGAGATGTCCAACTCTTCCATAACCAAGCGAGACAATGCATCTTCTTGGTCATTCTTTGCCCTAGGAACCTTCCTCGCCAATAAATCTGAAAATTGATGCCTATATTGGCTGACCAATGTGAGGTACTTTCCCATCCCTTTTTCTTTTGCCTCATATGCCCCATTCACTTGATTCACAACTATTTGAGAATCACTTTTAACTTCCAAGTTCTGAATGCCCAATGCTGTAGCAAGTTGAAGTCCGGCCAACAGTGCTTCATACTTGGCCTTATTGTTAGATGCTTTGAACTTGTTGCAGGATGTATTTAATCACAAAACTCGCTTGGACTCTGAGGACTAATCCTGCACCACTGCTTTGTGCATTGCTAGAGCTATCTACCAATAGGACCCACCTTTGTACCTGCTCGAGAACGACCCTAGTTTCTTCTTGCTCATCCTGGGATGTTGAGTCTCTATAATAAAATCTATAGGGCCTGGTCTTTAATGATCCTGCCGGGTCATAACTCGATCTGATGTTCACTAAGCTCAATCACCCAAGTGACTAGTTGACTAGCTAGGTTTGGTCAATGTAATTTTTTTAGTGGGAAATTGGTCAATATAGCAATAGGATCGACTGGAAGTATTGTCGGAGTTTTCGAGTAGCTGTTACTAGAGTAAGGGCTTGTTTGTCGACCTCTGGGTACGTAGCCTCAACACTAATCACATTTTTTTAAAAATTAATTTGAATTTTGACAATGCTTTTGTATCCATTATATTCTTATCAGTAAAATAAAAAAATAAAAAAAACAAAAAAGCACTTGGATTGGCAACAAAATTATAGGAATAAAAAAATAAAGCATAAAGAATAAAACTATAGGAGTGGTGGTTACTATTTTGAGGAGTAAATTATTGAAAATTTTTTTAAAGGATATTTTGGATAGTTAAGGTCAAAATTTTATTAGGAAGGAATGGAAATCATTAAAAGGTATTAAGTAAATATTTTAAAAAATTAAAACTCATCTAAAGTAAAACTTTTTTAAAACAACTTTATGAAGTAAATATTCTTTGAACACAGTGTATCAAGGAAAATTTTCTGAAGTATAGGCAAGGGGTTTAGGGCAATATTATAAAACTCCAAAATATTATTAAGGATAATTTAAGAATTATAAGATTATCTAATAATGAATTAACAAAATTTGCGAACATAGTGTATTATTGTGCAACACTAAAAGATATTTAGAGAGTGTATTTGCCAATTTGACATATTCTCAAGGTATTTGTGCTTTTCACTATTAATTTTGGGATTTCTTTGAAAATTTCTCTTTTAGGGCCTGCTTGGTTACATGAATCTAAAGATTTCAAACATCTAGAGATTTCAAATCTATGGAGTCATAATTTATAAAATTAACAGTTTGGTTAACCAAATATATGGAATGAAATCTGAGGATTCATCTATGATTTTTGTGAATGCGCAAATATTTAACATTTTTATAATAGGGATAAAATCTCTGGATTTCACCCTATACCCATAAATCTACAGATTTATGTTTTTAGTGTAGAAAGATGAATCTCTAGATTTCATGAATCTAGAGATTTTCATAACCAAATGGGTATAAATCTCGCATTCATGAATTCAGAGATTTGAAATCTCTGGATTCATGCAACCAAACATGTCCTTAATGAATCTATATCCCTTGTAAGAAAGGTAACCCTTAAACAATGAGAGATAAAAGAAAGGTAATAATCTACTCTAAAAAGTCATAAATCCTTACCAAAAGAAGACTAAGTGTTAGATCCAAATCTAAAAAAATATATAGATACATGATATCTGTAGAAAATCCTCTCCGCCAACCTATCTCGTGCCCTCATCCTCCCACACTCACAAAGACCTGCCACGTGTAGGCTTTGGTTGACACAAGCAATTCTTATGTTAAGCCTTATTATATAAGTGTGGGTGGATGGGGCACGAGTAGGATGGGTGGAGAGGATTTAGATCGGTCATTTAAACAAAATTGTATTTTTTGTGTGTGTAAATTAAACAAAATCAATAGAGAATAGGGAGAATTTGGATCCTTTGCTTTTAGAATAGTCACTTTCTCCCACCCTTCCACTGGAAATTTATCAGGTTCATTTCCTTGTCGAAATGGACCATTCATTTCCCTTGCAGATGTATGACAAGTGTCCCAACATCACATCAAATGGTGAAAATCCATTTACAGGTCACATCAGTCAGTTGATTGATGTGATCTGTAAATGGATTTCTACCATTTGATGTACTGCTAATACACTTTGTCACATATTTACAAGGAAATGGACCTGATATTAGTCCCCCTTCCACCCCCCACAAGAGGGTGGGCCCGGCTGGGCCCGGCTGGGCCCGGCTGTGCCTTACTTAACTCTGATTGCACACAATGCGGGCCCCACCCTCTTGTGAGAGAAAAGGGCGGGAGAAGGTGGGGAATAGGGCCTAGGTACTGCCCGGGAGCAGAGGATCCCAGCTCGAATCGGAGAACCGGTAAGCCCCCAGTCAATGTCACAAGACTCACAACACCTTTGACTCAGTAAAAGAAAGAAAAGAAGAAAATGAAAAAAATGAAAAAAAGAAAAAGAAAAAGAAAAGAAAGAAAAGAAAACGCACGAGGCCCACGAGTCACGACAACGGACACCCATGATATAAATTTCGCCTATAAAAATGGGAAACGCAGGGGAATTCAGGTCAGACAAATTACTCATGTTCATGAACTGCAAGAGATAGTAACACTCAATGGCTGCTTCCCAATTCCTTTGTGCTCATCCTTCTCTTAAGGGAAGAAATAGCAGTATTTTCACAAGGAAAATCAGTCTTCCCGCATTTCAGGAACGTGGATTCCTTAGCTTAGGTGGACTTCAAATTCAGAGAAGACCATCTGTCAAGGCCAAGGCTTCTGACTCAGAAACGAGCAGAAAACAATTGGAGGTATGTTCCCCCTACTGTCTGGTTATGAGTTGCAGTTTCCTGAATCCGAGTCCTCTTCTGCTTTTGATTCCAATTGTTAACATAACTCTTTTGGGCTTGGTTGATTTTAGATAGTGTATGATCCTGACGAAAGGATAAACAGGTTTGCAGATGAAGTGGACAAGATCACTGGCCTTTCGAGGCTCTCTCTTTTTTCACCTTGCAAGGTAGTTGTTATTTTTTTTGGGGGGGGGGGGGGGTGGGAGCTTAATTTTATTTTTTGATACTTAAGTTGAACATGTAATATTTCGGTTTCAGATTAATGTATTTTTGAGAATTACGGGAAAGAGAGAAGATGGATATCATGATTTGGCATCCCTATTTCATGTAAGAGCTTGTCTTTTCTTATGACTGAGAATCTTTGCTTGAGACTTGTAATACATAATTTACATAAATATGGTGCAGATATAGGGTTTACTAGATTCCAAGTTTGTTTTACTTGACTTCTTGTTTCGTCCTTCCTCCATTCTCGTCTCCTTTCTTTTCAGGCTAATTTCAAACTTTTTCTTTTTTACATCTCTAGGTAATTAGTCTAGGAGATAGAATTAAGTTCTCATTATCCCCAGCAAAAGGAAAAGATCGTCTTTCAACAAATGTGACTGGAGTCCCCCTTGATGATCGGAATTTGGTAAGTTATAACTGAATCTCTGCAAATGATTCCTTTCCCTAGTCCTTCCTCTCCTTTATATTCTCTTACTTTTTGTAGCTAATGCATCTGGCAACTATCTTGCAGATCATTAAAGCCCTTAATCTGTACAGGAAAAAGACTGGTAGTGACAACTTTTTTTGGGTAAATGCAACATATGGTGGTTTCACATGAGTTGTTTAATATCCTCTTGGGCAATAACTCTCTAATATAGGTGAAGTTACTAGCTATTTTTTGAGTTATTCACCATATCAAAACTATGCAGATCCACTTGGATAAAAGAGTGCCCATGGGAGCTGGACTAGGTGGTGGGAGTAGCAATGCTGCAACTGCACTGTGGGCAGCGAATCAGATGAGTGGTTGTGTTGCCACTGAGAAGGAACTCCAAGAATGGTCAAGTGAAATTGGGTCAGATGTCCCTTTCTTTTTCTCCCATGGAGCAGCCTATTGTACAGGTAGAGGGGAGGTAATAACCATCTGTTAGTAGAAAATTGTTTGCTCTTCAGTTTCTTAACATGCTCTGTTGCACCAGATATAAATGCACAATGTTGTAGTCCGCTTTTTAAGTTTCAAATGCATGATTAAACAAGGAAGCTGACAATTAATTCCAGAAGTGGGGGCCTACATGGTCAGCCAATTCAGGCACTCTGCTGGTAAAATATTTTGATTACCTCTGAGAATTATCGTTTTTCAGTTTGTCTGGGGATAACATTGGATAGGACTTCTTGTGTTCTGTTTGAATCTTAATTGGTATATATATAATTGATACAACTGTCTGTTATGAAGAATTTTCTGCCAAAAACACTTCATTCTCTACTATGATAAAAGAGAGAATATACTATTCCAAATAGCGAGGGCTACATTCTCTCTCTCCCCTTCTTCTTTTTCTTCGTTTTTTTTTGGAAACCATAGCAAGTGCTGTTATACTTGTTGTTTTCTTTTTCTGAATAAGGGGAGAGAGGGGGAGCTAGTCATGCTTTCTTTGTCTACAACCTAGCTTCACTTGAATTTGTGTTGTTATAGTTAAAGCTATTAAACCTCTGAAACAATTTTGGCATAAAGTTTATATTTGTTCCATACTTAGAACAATTGTGTTTTCTCTGCTTGCAACAGAGAATTTGTTCTCTGGTTTCAGTATTATATACATATATCAAATTCCCTGAGTTCAGCATTTCATTTCCCAACTACTATAGAATAAAAAGAACTACAGTCTTTTTCTTGTCAAGTTAAAGTATCATGATTTTTATCTAGAGTTTCTATGTTTCGTATTCTACAGTTAAAGAGATTTTGCTGGCCATCATGGACCATTGTTAATTAACAGTTTAGGTCTAAGGATATGACTTTATCTGGTTGGCCATCACAGTCTAATGGTTGATACTGTGACGCCATTGGAAAGCTTTTCGTCAACTCTCATTGATCTGGTTGACCATCAGGTGGTTTCCAGCCATATTTCTGTTATCACAGGTCCGTTTGACCATATACTTAGGTGATGAAGTGATAACTTGATTACCTATGTTTTTTGTGTTTTGGGCTTTGCCAAATTCTGACACAAAGGTCCTTTAGATTCATGTGAAGTCAACACTTCACCAAAACTGATACAATTTCCATCTTTCTCCTTATGATGGAACACCAACAGAGTACACAATTTACATAGGGTTGTTCTAACTTATTAAATAGTTTTAAATGATGAATATTCACATTTTCCTTTTCTCATCCTAATTTCCCTTTTGGGTTGTGGCCAAACAAAACTATTGTAGACTTTGTACTAGGACAGAGATACCCATCTGACAAAATTGGATCTGTAGTAACCACTATTAAACAATAATAAATTTTGCATATGATGGACATACCAAACCGAACAAAGGAAAAAAGGAAAACATCAGTTCTTGCTAAATAACCAAAACACTTCGATGGGACTTGATATTTTTCTATAGGCATGAGTTTCTTCGGCGTCCCCTAGCCTCCCCCAAAACCGTTAAAGTACCCAAGGAGGACTACCTGAACAAGTCGCTGCCAGACATATTACAGAACTTTTGGTTAAACTTAACCAGAAAACCTACATCCAGAACCATCTCCGCTACCTGTCATTACTAAACATGTTATGAATCATTGCTGGCAGCAAAGGATAATTGAGAATCATTTACTTAGAACCTTTGGTTGTTAAAAGTTAAACATGATAAGAAATCCTTGTAATTTTTTTTATGCATCTGTATGTTACAATGATATATGTATCCGTTTTGCCAGGTGGTTCAAGATTTTCCTTCCCTCATACCCTTGGACATGCCAATGGTTCTTGTTAAGCCACAAGCAGCATGCTCCACAGCCGAAGTTTACAAGGCACTGCAAATTTAAACTCAGCATATAAGTTAACGCATTTTTTGTTATTTTAGTTCTGTGCCATCTTTACAAGTTGAGATTTGATTTGTGTAGCGCCTTCGGATTGATCAAACGAGCAAGGTTGACCCATTAGTTTTGCTGGAGAAGATCTCAGAGAAGGGGATATCTCAAGATATTTGCGTCAATGATCTAGGTATGAGTACTTCTGGGAAGTTGTAATCATGCTTTTTCCCCTGATATTTCCTCCTCTGCTGATGAGTTTCAAAAATTAATTGGTTCTATGTTGGTATCTACTTTACAGAGCTGCCTGCCTTTGAAGTGCTTCCATCCCTTAAAAAGCTGAAACAACGTATCCTTGCAGCCGGTCGTGGGCAGTATGATGCTGTTTTCATGTCAGGAAGGTGATTTACTACTTCATGTTTTTAGTGACTTAGACATCCATGATATATAAATGAACATGTATTATTAATTTATAGATTTAAAAATTTTTAAATTGATAATTCTTTCTTAGTTAATGACTTCATCGTGATTGTTCTGTGCCCACTTATTTTCTTTGCAACAATTTCACTAGACTTGTTGGCTGAACTGCCACATCTGCTTAAGGGTTGGTGTGGCGTCTGGGATTTGTTATATGCTGTGCATTGTAGATCAGTATTCACTTAAGAAATGCATGCATATTCTAGTGATATAATGATGCAGTCTTGAAGGTAAAATTTCAAATCCAGTGTGCTATTTTCAGCAGATTTGAGGGTTTTTGGATAATATTCAAAGCTTCCAATTTCAATAATTGGTATATTAATGTCGTTCTTTTCAGCAAAATTTGAGTTATGAGTCAGGCCCAAATGTGTTGGCTGAGGTATGAAAACTTGACTTAGTTGCTATATTGTTTTTCAGGCCCCCAGTTTTGGTTGCCATATGCTAAGTAGGCCATGAAGGTCTCCCAGACAACCTATTTTAGGCTCTACAAACATAATGGAGACTTAAGTTTAAAGAATAATTAATTCAATATTGTAGTTTTGACTGTGGACCTATGGTTGGTAGTCTATGCTGTAAATATACAATGATAGGACCTCTCATACAATCTTTAGTGCTAGAACTCATATAATTTCAAGTAAAAGAAACCTAAATAATCATTAGGAATGAGAATGAAATTCTGAGCCATTAAATAAATCATACATTAAACATTATTTGTTGCAAAGAGCTAAGTGTGACATATGAATCACTATTAACAATTGTACCACAGTTTCTAGCTGGGTACATGACACAGATATTGTGGGACACATATTATTCATTCATATGCATCTTTGTCCTTTTAGTTAGAATCTCTGTTCTATCTTCCTTAGGCTTGTTCTAGTTTCCTTAGTTTAGTTTATCCTCTTTCCTTTTATATTATAATCAGCTTGGGAAGGTTAGTTCCCTGAGCTTTGTTTTCATTCTCTATTGATATGTAATGTAGGGAGAGGCTATGTCTTTCTAATGCAGATCTTGCCCACCCGTTCTTCTTTGAGTTCCTGGTTTATAGATCTATTCTAGTTACAGTGATCATTAAGAGAGAACACTGCAAGCAACAAATGAGTCACCAGTATTGGAACAAGTGTCGAGGTGGATCAAAACCACTAGAATGCTTTTGATGCTGGACTAGGTTTTCCTCCAACTGAATCAAAGTTGGCCATGTTGTAATGTAGCAGAAGTGATGTACGTGGGTTGGGCTTCCTTAAAATTGGGCCCAAAAACCAGCCCCTAGAAGGCCTTCAAAGCTGGCCAAATACCCCAGGGGTATTTTGGTCATTTTTTAAGCCCCACTTGTGGGCTCAATATGGGTCTTATTTTACTCCCCACAATCCCAGGGTCTGGGATCTAATTTTTTTTTTAAAATTTTTTATTTTGAGATGAGTCAATTATGAGTTATTAAAAGTTTCAGTATTGAGTAGTATTTAGTTAGCTGAGTTTGACTTGGTCCAAGTTGAGTCCCTATTTGTTTAAATCAACAAATGTTTTAATAAGTTAAGAGTCCATGTAAGGTGGTGGTATCCTAAACTATAAAGGAAACCCACCCTGAGTCCAATTCCTTATTAGTTAAGAGTCCAAGTTCAAGAGTTAGTTCAACAGTGGGATCCTTATCAGTTAAGGAATCCCAAATTGAGTCAAAGGGTCTTGAACTTAGGGTATAAATAGCTTATTTAATTCTGAATAAAGTAGATTGGTTGATTTAAGTTAAACAGAGGTTTGGGCCATGGGGAAAGAAACGCTTACGACTTGGGATGGAGAGTAATTCTCAGGTTTAGAAACTCCAGCAGCATTAATTCAAGTAATCAAGCATCTTCAAGCATTTAGGTAAGTCAGAGTGTTGGAAGTATGATTGAGGTTTCTAATTGGAGTAGACTCCTCTTTTAGTTATATATTTAGTTTTCTTATGTTCTTTATATTGGTTTCATATTTTGTGTTAGACTAGGTTTCCTAATGTCTAGGATTGGTTTTTTTATTCTATTTGCTTTTATTTCCTTATCCTACTTAGAGTAGGATTTACTTAGATTGTAAGGATAAATACCCCATTGGGGCCTATGAATGAATATACCTTTTGAGCAATAGTTTCTTCAAATACCAACATGGTATCAGAGCCTAAGTTTGTATAGGGAAGAAAGAGGGAACTAAAGAATCAAGTCTTTCTCTTTCCCCTCACGTTGCCGCTGTCGCTACCTCTTTGTCTCTGCTACACCACCATCGCTGCAATCACTGCCATCACCATCGAAGCCCATCGTGGCAATCATTGTCGAAAACCTGCAATTTTGCACCCATCGCTTCTCCTTTTCGACCACAAAAAACCCCATCGCCTCTCCTTTTCGACCCAAAAAGAAAAAAAACCTGCATCTCCTCTTCTTCTTCTTCTACCATGCTTCCACATCACCTCTCGTGTACAGCAGGTTTGGGTTTTTACGGTTTGGTTTTTTAGTTCTCCTCTAAACCACCGACACTAGATTCGCCCGAGAAAAAAATTCAAAAAATCAATTCTGCATCATCGCCAATGTGTCTCCACAACCACCGCTGCATCTCTTGATCTCTCTCTTTCTCTTGCTGTGCCTCCACAATCCTATCCCCTAACCTGCAATCACCATCTCCAACCTATTGCCTAACCTGCAATCCTATCATCTAACCTCCTGCAACTTTTTTTCAACCATCACACTTGACACCCATCACCATTCTTCCTTCTTTAGCCATCGTTTAGCCATTCCAGCAGCCATCGCACCATTCCAGCAGCATTGCCCAGACCTGCAACTCATCCTTCCACCTCTTTTCTGGTTTTTTTTCTTCTTCTAAATGCTGCAATCTCTCATCCAATAAACCCATCTTTTTTACCCAACCCATATGGCCGATGTTAATTTCTGCTTTTTTGCCTTATAAGCCCTTCATCTAAGCTGCAATAGCACATTAGCCAATTAAATTCTGTTTTCTGCCTTCTAGCCCACAACCCAAAAAAAATAAAAATAAATTTCAGGGTCTCTTTTGAAAATTCATATAAATCCAAGGGTCTTTTTTTGTGAACTTGCATAAATCCAGGGGCTTATATGTGATTTTTCATATTACAGGGGTCTTTATGTATATTTCCATATTTACAGGGGTCTAATGAGAATTCCCATATTCCTAGGGGGCTACTTGTGATTTTCAATATTTCTAGGGGTCCTTTTGTGAATTTTCATATATTCAGGGGTCCGTCTGTGTTTCTCATATATCCAAATGTCTCTTTCGTAAATTTAAAAAATTTCATTGGAAAAAAAAAAAGAAAAAATAAAGAGAGAGAGAGAGAGAAAGTGTTAGTTGGACCTTTCAAATTTTGTCCTTCGTCATTGTTTTTACCCACGTGTAAAGCTACACGTGAGTGGGAGATTGAAGATGTATACAATTCAATGTTTACTTTAAGAGCATTGTATACATTTTTCAGGTCATTGTTTGAATGCCTTTCTTTCAGACTTTCTTGTGTAGAATTTGATCTCTGTCATTTTCAGACTTTTTTGTGCAAAATTTGATCTCTATTCCTTTGAAAATTTGTCCCTTACGTTGGCAATCTTCCACTTTGGAGATCTAACATTGCTATAGATTTGACTTTTTTGACCTGTGCAGAACCTGATCTCTGTTACCCCTGGAGATTTGCCCCTTCCCTTGACATCTTCCCTTTGGAGATCTAACCTTGCTGAAGATTTGGTGTTTGACCTTTGCAGAACTTGATCTCTATTACCTTTGAAGATTGCCACTTATCTTGACAACTTTTCCCTTTAGAGATCTAATATTGCTACAAATCTAAAGTTTCACTTTTCCTACTATACCCTAGCAGTTGTTACCCAAAAAATATATTTTTCCTTAGAGTTGTGTAGAAATTTGGTCTTCTCAACATTTGAAGATTCTACCTTTTTTTGTGGGCATTCTTTCTTGGAGACCTAAAGTTGCGGTTGAGATGAGGACAAAGCAAGTGGAAGTCTATAAGGCAAACATAATCTATAAGCTATTAATGAAGTTTGAAGATCAAGTTGCAGATGTTGTATACTATTTTAGCCAAGTTGGGCATGTGTGATATCCATGCCTCAACTTGAGGGGGAGTGTTGGAAGTATGATTGAGGTTTCCTAATTGGAGTACTCTTTTAGTTATATCTTTAGTTTTCTTGTATTCTTTATATTGGTTTCATATTTTGTATTAGATTAGGTTTCCTAATATCTAGGATTGGTTTTTTTTATTCTATTTGCTTTGTATTTCCTTATCCTACTCAGAGTAGGATTTACTCAGATTGTAACTATAAATACCCCATTGGGGCCTATGAATGAATATACCTTTTGAGCAATAGTTTCTTCAAATACCAACACAGAGAAGAATCGCCACTCCATCCCAGCCCTCCTTGTCTTGTCCGCAACCATCCCTAACGCTTCCTGCTCTTGCCCTATCCCCGCAAATTCCATTCCCTTTCTCCTTCTTCTTCCTACGTTTTCAGATCCTAACCCAGATAGGACTCCCCATTCTTTACTCAATTCTTACCCAGTCAACCTCCATTAGAGTCGCAAAACCCTATAGAACCAAGATCTAATCTCTGTTTTCCCAAACCAGCCTTCTTTCTTGAGTTTTGAAATTTTCTGCACTTCATCTTCTCTAAGAAAGTTGCAGAATTTTGCAGAATTCCAGAAATTTCATAAATACCTAAAACCAAGTCCCTACCTTCTAAAATTAACTTCTGAATTTCCAAATAGTGTCAACCATAGATCTGGATTACGAGACAACAATTCGATTCCCAAACCCTGGTTCTAACAGAATCCTAGTCACATTAGGATTTGAAATTCAAGTTAAAATTTTGAATTCTAATAATATCCAGGTCTGAATTACCGTACCCAGCAGCCATGTAGGCCTTAAAACCCTTAGCCAAAGCATCAAGAGAACCTAATTGTGTGTTGGTTCCTATTTTGAAGATCTTGAAAGCTAACCCTAAAACGTGGGTTTACATCAATGGTATCAGAGCTACAAGAACCAGCAGCAGACTGCACCATGGAAGACTTCTATTGCAGCCCCTCCCTCAATGTCAACTGTAATATCCTTTTAGCAGAGCTAGAAGGAGAAGAGGATTGGAGGAGGAGTTGCCCCTTTTACAGTAGAGTCCAATCTGGTGCGCACAAAGCTTTGGCAACTGTTGACAGTGGTAGTAACTTAAATGTGGTGTGAGGAGAATTTGTAAAGAGGGCTGATTAAAAGTGAGAGGCATCCCTAACCCATAAAGTTTCCTTTGTAAACAGTGAAAAATTAGAAGTCACTCATAGGTGTCTAGGTCCCATCAAGTTCCATTCTCACTTAGAGGAGATATGGTGTGATGTAGTACCTATGGGATTGATTGATATTACTTTAGGGAGGCCCTGGTTGTATGATAACGATGTAACCATCATGGGGAGGGAAAACAATTGTAAATTTAGGCACAAAGGTCAGAAGATTATAGTATTACCCTTGAATCTACCAGCAAAGATCAAGAAGCAGAAGGTAACAAAAGATCCTGACAAGGTCATAGCAACTAAGGAAAGAGCTGAGGCACCCATTCCTCCAGGGGTTCTTTACAGTTCAGGAAGAGCATTGTTGCCCATAGATATCAAATTCCTTCCAGCACCCATCCCTGGGGAAGCATGACCTCCCTTGAGTCTCCTTCTTGAAGAAAATAGTATAAACCTATTACGGGCAATAGCAACAGTGATGATCAAAGTGTAGACAGAAAAGGGCTCCAAAGGAATGACCACCGACTCCATCCTTCCTCCTAGGGCCCCTAACACTTGGGCCCCTAGGATTGAAGACTACATTACAAGGCCAAGTCCACCAAAGTATTGTCAAGTAAAGGTGCAAGCAGTCACGCATCTGTTACTTCCTCCTCACTGCAAGATGAGAGGTCGAGTCCACTTGAAAGCCCTCCAGAGAGTTGACCCAAAAGCACATGACTAGCGTAGTTCATCAGTTGATGAATGATTTAAAGAAGGGAAGTGCTGATGTATCCTAGGTTGGGCTCCCCTGGAATTGGACCCAAAAAATCAGACCCAACAAAGCATTCAAAGCTGGCCAAATACCCTAGAGGCATTTTGGTCATTTTCCAAGCCGCACTTGGGGCCCGATATGGGTCTTATTTAACTCCCCATGATCCTAGGGTTAGGGGTTTTTTTTTTGTTTTTTGTTTTTTTTTTAATTTTGATAAGTCAATTGTGAGTTATGAAGAGTTTCTGTATTGAGTAATATTTAGTTAACTGAGTTTGACTTGGTCCAAGTCAGTTAGTTGAGTCCCTGTTTGTTTAAATCAGCAAGTGATTTAAAAAAGTTAAGAGTCCATGTACAGTGGTGCTATCCTAAACTATAAAGGAAACCCACCCTGAGTCCAATTCCTTATTAGTTAGACTCAAGTTCTAGAGTTAGTTCAACAGTGGGATCCTTATCGGTTAAGGAATCCCAAATTGAGTCAAAGGGTCTTGTACTTAGGCTATAAATAGCCTCTTTAATTCTGAATAAAATGGATTGGTTGATTTGAGCTAAAACAGAGGCTTGGGCCATGGGGAAGGAAACCCTTACTACCAGGGGTGGAGAGTAATTCTCAGGTTTAGAAACTCCAGCAGCAAGTTCCATCTTCTTCAAAGCATTCCAGCAGCATTAATTCATTTAATCAATCATCTTCAAGCATTCAGGTTAGTCAGAGAAGCGTCCCCACTCCATCCCAGCCCTCTCTGTCTTGTCCGCAGCCTTCCCTAACCCTTTCCCCTCTTGCCCTAGCCCCGCAGATACCATTCCCTTTCTGCTCCTTCTTAACACGTTTTCAGATCCTAACCAGATAGGACTCAATTCTGACCTATTCAACCCCCATTATCTCACCTTTGATGGTGATCTTAGCATGTCACGCTAGAGAACAACCAAATTTGAGCTGTAGGTACCATAATATAGAAGGAGTCAATGTGAGTTAAAGTAAGAAGTTAAGAGTTGGAAAACCCTATAAAACCAAGATCTAATCTTTGTTTTCTCAAACCAGCCTTCTTTCGTGAATTTTGAAATTTTCTGCACTTAAGTCTTCTCCAAGAAAGTTGCAGAATTTTGCAGAATTCCAGAAATTTCATCAATACCTAAAAAAACCAGTCCCTACCTTCTGAAATTAACTTCTGAATTGCAAAACAGTGTCAATCACAGATCTGGACTATGAAACAGCAATTCGATTCCCCAAACCCTAGTCCTAACCGGATCCTAGTCACATTATGATTTGAAATTCAAGTTTGAATTTTGAATTCTAATAATATTCAGGTCTGAATTACCATACCCAGTAGCCATATAGGCCTTTAAAGCCTTAGCCAAACAAGAGAATCTAATTGTTTGCTGGTTCCTATTTTGAAAATCCTTGAGGCTAAACCTAAAACCTGGGTTACATCAAGAAGAAATGCTCAAAGTTCTCTACAATAGCCTTTTGGATTCAAATGGCAATATACTCAAGATGTCCTAACCTAGATGTCTTAGAAACATAGAGCTCGAGCAAGAGCCACTTCTACTGGATGGTAGATGTGGGACTGGAGCCAAATGTTTGGCTGGGGGGCTGGGAACTGAAGATACTATCCATAATACCTGATCTGATGCATGACTGACCCTCATACTCAGAGACAAGGGGTGGTAATGATGAATAGACAACTTGCCCAAACTGATGATTCAATGTAGTGACTATCATTGAACTTGGTGCTCCCCATGCCATATGATCCAGATCCATATGATGATGGCTGCCCATTGCTCCTCATACATAGTGATGTCTGTAGAATCTAGCGTATCACCTTCCTTCTCAGGTGGTGGTATGGGCCAGCAATATTGACCTCTTGAATGAATCTTGTCGCATTCTGGGGACCATTATTACCCTTACTAGCTAGATGTATGGATGGTTCATTCAGCATATAATGTAAAGCTAGGTGATAAGCCCCTAATAACCAAGGTATACAAGCGAAGGGATAAGAGGGAGTATGCAACATTACCTACTGCTGTTACAGGGGATCTAAATATAAAGAATACGGATGGCAGCCTCCCAATGGACAGCAGCAAACACCCTGCTGTGAACAGAGGAGCTGAAGAGACAGCCTAGGTGGCAAGAATTGATTGAGTGAATGTGTAGGAGTTTGTTATGCGTAAGAGTTGGTTAGAATAGAAGGGGCTATGTAAGGGAAGGGAGGAGGGGAAGAGAGGGGAGAGGAGAAAAACAATAGCAAGCTGTGCTTGTGGGAGAGGGAGGACCTCTCGGGGAATGGCCTAGCCATAGTGTTGCTTCTAGTTTATCTGAGTTTTATTTGGAGGGGAAGAGAGGGGAGAGGAGAAGAACAATAGCAAGCTGTGCTTGTGGGAGAGGGAGGACCTCTCAGGGAATGGCCTAGCCATAGTGTTGCTTCTGGTTTATCTGAGTTTTATTTGGTTTTTATTAATCTCAGCAGTCCTTATCAGTTAGTAGAATTACAGTTTGTATTCAGGAGTTATGTCCGATCAGTGTTGCTTAATGAAGATGACTGTTAGTTCAAAATTATCCTGCTGTTATATGTTTCTGAGTTCAGTAGCTTGCTAGTGATAATTCCTATTAGTTTGTTAGAAGTAAAGAATCAATGGGGGGGGGGGTTAGGGAGGGTCCTATCACTAAGATTAAGGATCTGAAGCATGCAAAAGGTTAGGATCTAAAACAAACTAGTTCTCAGAAATATGGTCAACCTGAGTTAAAGTGAAACTTGTTTGGTAGCAAGCAACTGTAGTAAGCTTTGAATAAATCCAACAGTTGGATTGAGAAATATGGTCAATCACTAAAATAGAAACTTTTGGGCTGTAGTGCAAACTGTCCAGTAGATGGCTGTCAAACTTGATTGAATGTAGTCCAAGTGAGAGGATGCCATGCTTACAAATTTTGACTATTAGGGCTTGATTCTCAGATATGGGAAAGGATAAAAAATAGAAAGTTTGCATTGGATGGTGGAACAAAGTGATGGATGGATGAGACTGTGAATTGGATGAATGGGAACACGGGATGGACTGAGAGGCTTGTAAACCAGCAGGGCCTGTGAGATGTAGGGGATAAATGGGGATTCGAGCCTACTAAATTTCAAGTTACACACCTGGTTCGGTTGAAGGAGTAGCAACAGGCCTCTAACAAGAGAATAGAGTCTGCGTATAGGTGGATATAGCTCTTGACAGTAAGGCTTTTCAGCCCTAGGTGTTTAGATCTCAATTGCAAAGTCCTCAGCCTTCTTATTACTCAAGCAAAGAGACGAGAATAAAGGTGGTGGAAACCAATGGTTTGGTCACCGGCATGGGCAGCAATGGTGGGCAGCTGGAAATCGGCACATCTTGTATAGGATCCTGTCTTCCTTCTTGCAATTTACTCTCCTATAATCTTGCCGTACCTACCACACCTGCCATGTCCTAAGGACGAAATGCCATCACCTTGTGGCAGATTTCTGGTTTGAGGCTGAATGTGAAGCAGCTTATTAGGATCACTGTGGGTAGCCTTATAACTCAATTGGCCAGCTCCTCGAATTGAGTTTGGTACTCCATGACAGAACTCATCTGGACCAACTTGGCGAGTGCAGCTTATGGGTCATCGAAGGGCGAGGGTCCAAAATGAACTCCTAATGTTCGGGTGAAGGCTGCCCACATTTGCAATTGCCCAGCGTTCTGCATCCACCTAAATGAATGAAGGACTGCTCCTTCCATGTGAAAGGACAGCAATATTTTCTGATCGTCATGGGTGGAATGGTATTCAAGAAGCATTCAGCCTTGAATAACCACCCATCAGGGTTGGTTCCATCAAACCTAGGAAAATGCTATGCGTTCTCATCTGAATCATGCCAAAGGACTGGGAAGATGAGGACTCAAGGGTTGCAGGAGTGGAAAGTGCTCTCACGGGTTGTTCAGTTGCAGGGACCTGTCACAACACCTGCTCGAGTCTTCCATCCATTTCTGTAAGGCGCAGAACCAGCTCTGATGATGTTTCTCTTTGCTTGGTAACTGTCCCCTGTAGGGAGCTCAACCTCTCTCCTTGCACTGCCGCCGTCGCTGCTAGCAGCTTAACAGCCTCATCAAGGTGTGTATGCTTGGTTCCTTTTGCCATCGCAATCCAGCAGGTCGGACCATATTGTTGTGAACTTTGTGATCTTGTCAAAAAATCTTAACAGACAAGGGTAAAGGATCCTTAGAAGGACAGAGAGGAGAAGAGACGAAGACAGTAGGGGATTGGGATAACAATTCTCATTGCCTCATTATGGTTGTGAACCATAGATTTGTACATCATTTGGCAATGGCCATTACACCTTGGGAGTCGGATAATTTGGTAATCATTGGTGAACCTATCACGACCTAATGACTTTAATTCTCTTGTCCTCTAGTGAGTATATTCCGTCAGCTAAGCAGGGTATTCCCCAACCTTCTGAGAATGACGTGGAAGTTCTGTGCTGGCGTTCGCAGATCCTTATGTCCTTCCATCGTGGCATCCTCTCTTCCAACATGAGCTTACAATAGGGGCTGTAATTAAAGGGTTATAACAGCCCCTAACTAAATCCCATTAGACTCAAGATTAACTACTACTAACTCCAGAACAAACTAGCAGCCTTCACCATTCTTGGCCAAAGCTCTGGCATTGGAAATTAGGAATTAAGTCTTCAACTTTGGGAATATTTCTTTTGACAAAAACTTTGGCAGCATGACAATTCGATATGTTCATGCTCAAAATCAGTAGCCATGCACTTGTGATCTTATGTCACAACTTCTATTGGTATAGCGGTCTGGATCATTGTCTTCGTGAACCTCTGTATTACCATCTCTGACCTTATTGTCCTTCATATTGTAGATTTGTGGCACACACTCTATTTCTTCATGAGCAACATGTCGGACTTTGACAGCTTATAGGGGAGTATTCTCAATTTCTTTTTTTTTTGCGCTATATCAAATCTCTCTCTCTCTCTCTCTCTCTCTCTCTCTCTCTCCTCTTCACGAGTGCTCTTCATCCCTGTCTCCCAGGGTTTTTGTAGTATTGCCTTCGAATCTGCTACAAAATGCTTTGATGCAAACTCTAGTGCGAAATCCTCCTTTGCTGTGAAATGCTCTAGTGCAAGTTCCTACTCTGTTGCGAACTTCTCTGGTGGGGCGAGCTCCGCCTACTAGAAGCTCTGGCTCGTTTGTCGTGGTAGCTGCTCTAATAAGTTACTTTAATGTGGCTAGTGGTTCTGCAAATGGTGCTCAGTTTGTGAAGTCTGGAGATGCTTCTCCGGCCAAATCGATGTATGGATGCGCTACTGGTGCTCCCCTTGTTTATCAGCGTCTATAGCGGCAGCTTGCCATACTTTGGTAGGTAACAATCAAGTTAAAAATTGGTTGGACCACTTTACTAGTCCCACCACTGTCTATGCTTCTTAGGTTGGGAATCTGGCTGCGTCTTTCTCCGGGAATCCGTCTGCCTTTGCTGCCATCCTTGCCCTGACACCCCGACGCTTCCCCCCCCTTCGATGTTTACCCTCCCTTTGGTCCCCCCCTCGTTCGCTACTCCACCAATGTGAATTACAATTAACACTCTTCTTTCTCTCTTCTCCGTCCTCCCCTTCTTGCCCCTATATTTCCTCCCTTATGGGCCCCCATCTTGGATCCCCACTTCTACCTTTCCCTCTTAATAAGTCCACTCCTTCAGCCCATTGCCCTCTTAATCCCAAATTCTTCTCTCCACCTCCCTGCATCTTCCCCTACTGGGCCTGGCCCATATGCTCAACCCATGCCCTTGTCCTTCCCCCTTTGGTTCCTTTTGGCCCAGCCCCCCTTTTATCCCAACCCCTTGACCGCCCTACTTGCACAGCCATTTAGGCCCTCTTTTCCTCTAGTCCTTATCCCACTTCTCAAAATGCACTCTCACCTCCAATCTTCCCGTTATGTTTCATCATCTACGACTAGTGAGCACATGGGCAATATGGTGGTCTTCCTCAAATTCATAGTTGTAGTGTTCTTTATTTGAAGCTTTATCTGCAGTTAGCTTCAACATTGATTCATCATCAATCAATTCATCTAGTGGGTTTAGGATAAATTCTTCATCCTCTTTCTCATCTCTAATGGTGGTTGGTTCTTCTATGCTCTGATACCACTTGATGCAAGCTCAATTTAATAAGGGACACTTCTTCTAAGATCTTTTAAGAGAACCAACATATGTAGGACTAACAAATGGCTACTTGAAATTGTGGTCATGGGATATGAGGGTTATTTGTGTTATAGGTTGTGATGGAATGATTTTGTTAGTAAGGATGGATTTTGGTTAGTGACCTCTGAATTCCTTGGTTGGATTAATTGGAATGAAGTAGTATAAAGGATGATGGGGTGTTAAATTTTAATGTATTGTGGTATGGGCAAGTTCTTGAGATATCGGATCAAAAGTTATGGGAATATGGCAAACCTGGGAGGGAATGAGGTAAAGATATAGGTGTATGATCCCCCAAGTTTGGTTGGGTTTGGGTGGCTAAATTGGGAGATGTAAAGACTCTTGTTTTTAGGGTATTATGGACTAATAGATTGTTGTGCAAGGATTGCAAGGTGATACCTAGGGAAAGCTTAACTGCATAACATAGACTTGTGGTCTTGGGTATGTGCCTAATCCCAAAAACTAATAAAAGGTGCAAGGTTAACTATCCCAGGATAAGATGGTGGAACTTCAAAGGAGAGTGCTCGAAGTCCTTCACTAATAAAGTAGTCAAACAAGGAAAGTAGGATTTTAAAGGGGATACCAATGTGATGTGGAATGGCTGTGTATCAAGAAGGTGGCTAAAGATTTTCAAGGTGAATTAAAAGGAAAGCTTCATTCTTATAGAGAGACTTGGTGGAGGGATAGTGAGGTTCAAGTTGCCATTAGGAATAAGAAAGCTAGTTTTAAGACATGGCAAAGAACTAAGGATGTTGAGGATCTTTAAAGGTATAGGTTGGATAGAAACGAAGCTAAAAAAATTGCGGGAAAAACAAGGGAAAAGAAGTATGAAGAGTTATACAATAAGTTGGACATGAAGGAAGGGAAAAAAATCTATTTATAAGATAGCTAAGATGAGGGATAGGAAGAGTAGAGATCTTGACCATGTTTGATGTATTAAAAATGGAGATGGTAAAATACTAGTATGTGATGAGGACATTAAGAAAAGATGGGAAATCTATTTCTCTAGTCTACTAAACGAGTATACTTCAAGCACTTATGATTCAGACGATTATACCATTCACCAAGGCACTAATTTTCGAACTTATATACGGAGAATTTCAATGTCCAAAGTAAAAGAAGCACTAAGGAGGATGAAACTAACAATACACAAGGTCCTGATGAAATCCTAATAGAAGTATGGAAGAGCTTAGGAACCCATGGACTAGTTTGGTTGACTAAGTTGTTTAATAGGATTATGAACACAAGAAAAATGCCAGATGAATGGAGGAGAAGCATCGTGGTTCCAATTTACAAAAATAGAGGAGATATTCAAAATTGTAATAACTATAGGGGCATTAAATTGATGAGCTATATTAGGAAATTATGGGAGAGAGAATTGAAACCCGTTTGAGACACTTAACTACAATTACGGACAACCAATTTAGGTTTATGTCGGGAAGATCTACAATGGAGGCTATTTACCTAATTAGGAGACTTATGGAAAGGTATAGAGAATGTAGGAAAGATCTTTATATGGTATTTATTGACCTAGAAAAAGCTTATGATAGAGTTCCTAGAGCGTTAATTTGGCAAGTATTAGAGAAAAGAAGTGTTGCAAGTAAATATGTAAATATAGTTAAAGATATATATGATGGTTCAGCGACAAGTGTAAGAACAGTGAGGGGACAAAGTAATGAATTCCCAATTACAGTTAGGCTACATCAAGGATCAACTTTAAGCCCATATCTATTTGCACTTGTAATGGATGAATTGACCAAAGACATTCAAGATGATGTCCCTTGGTGTATGCTTTTTGTTGATGATATTGTGTTGATTGATGAGACTCAAGTGGGAATTATACCAAGTTAGAATCATGGAGAGTAGCTTTGGAATCAACAGGCTTTAAACTTAGTAGAATGAAGACAGAATATCGAGTTTGTAGCTTTAGTCATGATCGAGCAGACGATGAGGTGGTGATACTTGACAATAAGGAGATTCCTCAGAGTGATTGTTTTAGGTACCTAGGTTCAATCATAAATAAAAGAGGTGATATAGAGGATGATGTTTCCTAAAGAATTAAATTAGGGTGGGTGAAGTGAATAGGTGCGTCCGGGGTCTTGTGTGATCGGCGTATTCCATTAAAGCTTAAAGGAAAATTTTATAGGACTGTTATTCGACCAGCTATGATGTACGGTGCAGAGTGTTGGACTGTTAAAAAGAATCATATAAATAAAATAAGTGTAGCAGAAATGAGGATGCTAAGATGGATGAGTGGCAAAATTAGGAAGGATAAGATAAAGGAATGATCATATTAGAGTTGTTTGGGAGTTGCTCCCATAAGTGATAAGCTTCGAGAAAGTCGTTTGAGGTGGCACGGCCATGTTCAACGAAGACCTATAAATGCCCCTGTACAGAGAAGTGATATAATCCAGATTGAAGGGACTAAAAGAGGTAAGGGTAGACCTAAGATAACCTTTAAAGAAGTGGTGAGATAGGAAATGCAAAGCTTAGGCTTTGTATCTAGCGTGGGGACTCAAATAGAACTGATTGGAAGGCAAGAATCCATGTAGCCAACCCCATTTAGTAGGGACAAGGCTTATTGTTGTTGTTGTAGTATGGAGTACTAAACTTCAAGAAAGTATTTATATCTTGAAATCGGACGGTCAAAATGGGGTCAAATTGGGATCTAAGGTCACTAAGGTTGGAGGGTTGATGTACCTAAAGTGTGGGACACATTCAACAGTTAGATTGGTGTAGATCTGACCTTGAATTTTTGGTGTCTTGGAAACTCTAAAAATTCACACACACACACACAAAAAAAAAAGATTAACAAAAATAGAAAAAATAAAATAAAAATTGTGACATGAGAAGGGGAATGGAGTGTAGGCTTCTAGACACTTGGATGGAGCCTTGAGGATGGAATACTCAAATGGAGAATGAAGGTTGAACTCTAATCTTCAACCAATCAGAGGTGTATGCTTTATTCACGTAGAACCTTCCTAGGTTTTTGGATCATTAAACTAATCGAGAGGGCTAGAACTCCTAATGCTTGGATCTTCAAACTAATTGAAAGAACTGGTGGAAAAACACTTAGTGTTCGAAAGTGAAGGTCATTTTCATTCATATCTGATCCCTAATCTGATGAATGGGGGCCTATTTATAGCCTTACATAAGAAGTCCCACTGAAATTAGGACTTAGAAACTGATTTAACTATGAAAATATAAACTGTTAGAATATGTACCATGAGGGGTAATTTGTGTTTCTACTAAGTGTTTTTACTTTTATAGTTTACTTGCTGCAAGTAAGATTAGATTGGAATGATTCTCAAGACATCTTTCCTTATTTGGTTTCAGTTTATTTTGAGAAGATATCAAAATAACTTTCCTTATTTTGTAATATTTTTGGATCATCCTAGATCTATAAATAAATTAACTTAGGGAGAGTTCTAGTATCTTGCGCAACTCTCCCTCTTCCGAATTCTCTTCACTTCTTCCTTGTTTTCTCTTCTTCGATCTTCCTCCTGTTGGTTGGTTATAGAATTTAGACTTCTAACATGGTATCAGAGTAGGTTTAATCAACACTTGTTTCTCTATGTGATTTCTGATTTGAGAGTTGTCTGAAGCTTCTAATTTGAAGAAAGAATTCCTATCTACTGGTATTGCTATGTTTCTATGCTCTTCGTTGTTCAAGTATGAACTTGACCTTCTAAACAAGTCATGAAGGTTTGAAGGTTTTGAAGCTGATTACATGAAGAAATGTCTGCTGTTCCATGTACCTGAATATCCTGCCTGCAATTTGTTTCCTGGCCAGCGCTCTCCAGAATTTTTTAAAGCTAATGTCTTGCCCCATTGATCCAATTAATGATATTTTGGGGGTTTATTTTCTGGCGAACCAGGTTGAAGAAGTTCTTAGTTGTTATAGCTGTTCAAATTTGTTACCAAAAGAGCAAGATCTCTATTACCACTAAGCATGCTATTCTCAGCAAGCTTGAAAGAGTTTGGTTCTTTCCTTTTGTTGCCATTATCATTGATGATCTGGTGGTAGTCCTATTTTTGGTTATTATTTTGTCTAATCCACGTGTAATGCTACACATGAGGGGGAGATTGGAGACTCATTCTTTATCTACTCAAGATTTGTTGAAGAATATTATTAGTGAAGATCTTTATCCTACTAAGATGGTATTCTACAACAACATTTCCTACTTAGTCCGTAGTAACCCATATTGCCTTTTACATACTTACTTGGCTTTTAGTAATCCATACTGCCTTTTGTCTACCTACTTGGTCCATTGTAACCCATACTACTTTAACCTACCTACTTGATTTGCAACAACTCATACAACCTTTTATTTATCTACTTGGTCTGTAGAAATCCATTTTGTCTTTTATTTACTCATACTTTTAACTATTACTTGCTTCTTGTGGAAAGCTTATATGCAACATTGGAGCTGCACATTTTTCATTGTTTGATGACATCAAGATTGTTTTTTAAAGTTGTTGTTGATCATCTCCTAGTGAAGTTATCTCGGTGTGTTTATCAATGTTGGCTTGTGCTCTAGAGTGATGAAGTTTTCAATATATGTTTTTGTTATTCCAAGCTGGAGCCTTTGACTTGTATGCTCTAGCTTGAGAGGGAGTGTTAAAATATGTATCACGAGGGGTAATTTGTCTTTCTACTAAGTGCTTTTACTTTTATAGTTTACTTACTTAGGCTGCAAGTATAGATTAGATTGGAATGATTCTTAGGACATCTGTCCTTATTTGGTTTCAGATTATTTAAATATGCTGAGAATATGTTACTTCCTTATTTTGTAATATTCTGGGAGATCATCCCAGATCTATAAATAAACTTAGGGAGAGCTGTAGTTCTTGCACAACTCTCCCTCTTCCCAATTCTCTTCACTTCTTCCTTCTATTCTCTCTTGCTTTCTCTTCTTTGATCTTCCTACTGTTGGCTGGTTATAGAATTCAGACTTCTAATAGAAACTAATTAATTTAAACTCTTAAAGCTGAAATAAAACACAAGAAAAATGTTATTCTGCCAGTGTAACTTAAGTGGCCCAGAATTTACATAATTAGACCAATCAAAACTATTAAACTAACTTAATTTCGTACTTGGATGCTAGACTTTTGGGCCCATAGAATAGGCCTATGACTACATAAACCTATTATCAAAGGCTTAACACCTCTATCATCATCCCTAGGTTGATTTCAAAGAAAAATAGACCAATTCAGTGCTGGATCTGCATCACCTAGGTTGTTTCTTTAGAAAAGGCCTCTTTGGTTTTTGATCAGCATCATCCTTCTTCTTCTTATCCTTCTCTATGTTCTTTCATATGTGAACTAGAGGGAAAGAGAAAAAGGTAATAAAAGTTTTCTTATTGTGTTGATCCCAGCTGGAATCAGTCTACTGCTAATGTGAGATTGTAAACCGAAGGGTAACAATCCTAATATGTTGTTCAAGCTTCAAATAACTCAAGTAGCAAAACCCAAGTTCTGGTCTAGTATTTGTCACATCCACCCAGCCGGTACCCTACCTGGCATACCCGAGTGTGTGATCCACAGTCTCGAAGACCAGTATCGAGGAAATCAACCTCCCACATTCACAATAATATAATCAAGAACAAGACTAAATCAATGTTAACAATGTTAATTAATTGATCAAAGTAAAGTAACGAAATAATCATCAGAGTGCGGAAATGATACCAATATATATATATTATAATCAAAATGTAGAGTGAGGCGGAATCTCACTCCACGAGTACAGCGGAAAGTCGTTCGAATGTTAAAAGAAGATTACAACCGGTTCCATAAGAAAAGAAAAAAAAGAAGTAATCAAACTAAGCTAGAGTCTATTCTACATTATAAAAAACGTCTTTGTAAGTATAGACTTCGGAAATCAAGCTCGGACGCTCCCACTCAACGGTAGGGCTAATCATGGTATGAAGCATGATCACGCGAGGGATCATCAACGAGATCTTCATAGTTGCCAACACCTTGCGTGTAGTATGCTTCTTCAGCTTGCGCTTCCTCATATTGGCCTTCATAGTCATCTACACCTATAGAGTAATCTAACAAAAGAAATTTGTACAAAAGGAGTGAATTCGAGAGAACTCAGCAAGGCAAGTCATTCCATAACAACATAAATAACATGATAACAGAAACATAGCATGATGCGATATAATTTGAGATAGATAATGCATGTATGAGTCTAACTCTATGTATGCTGGTCTCTATGGGTAGACATGCTTTAAGTCATAGCACCATATTTCTTTAGGAAAGTCATTTACTCTCCCTCAGCCATCTTGGCATCTTGGGTCTGCCGGTGGTAGTTAGGTTTTGCATCCCTCTCATACATTCCATGGCTGGGGTTTAGGTCACCTCTCTCTCACATAACCATTGGTTTAAGTATTGGCGCATGTCAGGGTAAAGCCTAGCCAAATGCAAGTCATCTACTTGGTTATATCAACTCAGATCTAGATACGTCCATTCCTCGCCCCTGGCGATCCTTTCCGGTATCCTTCACACTAGAGTCAGCATAGTCCCAGACTACGGACTCATCAACCCTATTGGTCATCCACAAGTAGTAGACGGGAAGCTCTCATGTCCCCTCACGGATTGGCTACCGGTCTTGAGCGCCCATGAGCCCAAGTCTACAAATGTGACCCTACCAACGAATGGCCCCCACAATGTGATTCATGTCCCCTCACTGGTTGATTACCGGTCTTGAGAGCCCATAAATCCCCATTGCAATACCCTTCCAAATTGGGTCTGATATAACAGGGATATCCTAGCCAAACACTGCTAGACAAGTCCTAGGTATGACAACCAATAATCCGGCAAAGCGTCAAAGGGCACCATCGGAAACATCCCATACTATTCCCAATGATATCCAAGGATAGAAATGTCAAAAGGACATTCCCCAATCCCAAATCATACCTAATCAATCACAATCCCAAATCAGTCATATCATCCACAACAGATATCTCTTCATATGAAAGAATACATATAGACAATAATAATTGAACATACAAGATATATGAGTAAGAGTCCATACATAATCAAGTACATAAGGTAAATATGAAAGTACGAACCTACTGTACTTACAACAGTCATATTATAATAGAAACTACAATATCAGTAACAAATCTAGGTAGTTCCCAATTTAGAAACTAAGATTCATGCAATCTATGAAAATATGGTAATAACTGTCCTTACCTTAAATAGATTCGAAGATATTACGGACGGACAAGAGGATGAATCCAAAGTTAGCAAACAAACCCTAGATAAGCATCATACAATCATTAAGAAGCAGTCCTAAAAGCATAAGCATCAAACGAATCGAAACGGACGAAGAAGAAATCCCTTGCTGTCATACTGGGTAGATTGGCTGGGTAGATTGGTCCAATCGACCAGGCAGTCTGCCCAGTGAACAGTACGAGTCCAAAATCAGATTTTTGGTCTGAAACCTATTCTACATGATCCGGAATGCTACGAAACTTGGAGGGAATGTCTAACACAGTAATCTAAGACTATCTAGCATGTATTAGACATCAAATGATGATAAAAACCAATACTTACTAATTTAGAAACATACTTTCTAATTTGGTAGAAAACATAGTTTTCATTGAAAACATGCTATGAATGAAAGAGATGAACTAGAGATGATGAGATCTCATTCTAGTAGACTAATACAGTAAATCAAGAGTATGAATGATCATGGAGATGCATCTATAATGCTAGAAGAATCAAAATAAGAATATAATCATAGATGCATGTAGAAAACATAAGAATCATGGTTGAGAATGAATATAAAGATCATAGCATGAGTGAATGAATAGAGATTGTAGAAGACATGATTGCAAGGATGTAGCATCTTCTTCATAATCTCAGTTCATAGAAGAGAATGATCATAGTAAGAATGAATCAATAACATATTAGAGTGATTACTAACCTTTGATTGAAGAACAAGAGAGAGAACTTGAATGTTGCAAGGTTTGATCTTCTTCAACACTCTTGGAGGCTTGGAGAGGAGTTTCTTTCGTTCTCTAAGTGTTTTGGAGGCTAGGGATACTAAAAATACGAAGTACTATGGTATATATAGCAATATAAACCTAAACAGAAGATTCTGCTCGAATTCTGTCTGCTTGGGTCGATTGGCTGGGTAGACTGACCCAGTCGACCCAGGCTGTCAGCAAAGCCTGAATCAGGGAATTGAGGGCCTTTCTCTTATCGGAATCAAACGAGATTTTAAACACAAACTATAACTTACCTAGCATGGAGAAACGTCTTCAAATCATGTCTAACCAAGCTCTAAGGTCATCAACCAATCTTCTCTTCATCAAGGTGTAGTCTCTTTTCCAAATCCAACAAGGTCTTCAAGTATGGGGCATCATCGTCAATCTCCATGGGTTCGGAGTCGAACACCATGTCTTCTACTGATATGGCCCATAGTTGACTCCCACTTCTACTTCGGGTCTTCGGACCTACAAACAATAGAGTATCCAGGTTAAGGCTAGGGCCGGGTTTCACAGTATTAGTCTAGAAATAGAAGGTAACGGCTGTGTAGCGATCCAGCCAATGGAATGGGCCTGGATTGGGATAGAGTGTAGGTGCAATCCTCTCAATAGAAAGAACTCCAAATCTTAGTCAATTTTGACCTGGGGTTGTTGAATCATAAAATCTTCACAAGCTGCAGCAACTGTCTAAATCACAAGTTCAGCTACAGTGGTAACAGCAGTAGCAGCCTCTAGAATCAACTGAGGATGGATTCTGATCTTCAGTTGGAGACCTTGATGAGTTGTTGCAGACACAATGTGAACATAAAGAAAGAAAAGATAGGGAGAAGGGGCTAAGGGGTAGGGGGATGGGCTATCTCAGCCGTAGGTCTCTCACCCCCAGCCATCTCAGCTGTTGAACGTGGATTCCTCCATAAACAATGGAAACATGGCCTGCAAATTTGATTTCTCTGAAGTCTGATCTTATATTGCAGTTAAAGGGTCCATTTATAGCTTGGCTAAAGCTTTATAAGGAATAGAATCTTAAAAGGGCAAACCTGATGCCAAACACTTCCACACAAGTAGAGATTGGTGGGGCAATTTTCCTACACAACCTTATTCAGAACAATTTTTGTTGGGAAGCTGTTTCGATGAAAGAATAGAAACATAATAGACTGAAAATAGAAACTAATAACTTAGTAATCATTGACAATAGAATCTTGTTAAAGACGGAGTTAGAATAATATTATATTGTTGCTTGGTCAGCAAGATATTAATAGATCTTATGTGATTTTATTTGTTAGATTTGGCACTGATTTATTTCCAGATTTCCTATGTAATTAGTTGAGGAAACTTAGATTTAGATCTGATTTGAAGTGAACTGTAGAAGTTACTATTTTTCAGTCTTTCTATTTTTTTGGGAAAGTGGACAGAATATTCTGTCCATATCTATGTAGTCTCTTCATATAAATAAAGCTATCTTGACTGGGGGGAGAAGTACATACAACTCTCATCCCTCCATCACGACTTCTCTTCATCTTTTCTCTTCTCCCTTCTTCTCTATGCTTACCTAATCACAGATTCTGGAATTGTAACATGGTATTAGAGCCTTAATCTAAGGCCTGGGTTTCCCCCCTTCAGTGTTGAAAGGCTGACCTAGCAACAGTATAATCTTATTCTAACTCCTTTAACAAGTCTTACGAAAAATAGAAACTAATTAAAGGAAACTATTAGGCTTTATAATTCAGCCACATGCATAAAAAACAACAGCAGAAACTAAACTAAACTAAACTTCTAAGTTTCCCAAGAGTAAAAATCTTCATGTAATCTGATCTTGGACCCACAAATCTTCTAAGAATGTTTCCACTTAAATAGGTCCCAGGCTGTGACACTGTTCACGTGAACAGTGTTTTGTCCTTTTAGTTCTTCATCCAAGCTTCTATTTGGAGGTAGGGCTTCCTTATGTGATGCTACATCAAATCACCTAAAACTCGCCATATCATCAGACCAGGCTGCCTCTTACAGCAATTGCATCCCACGAGCTTGCTGGCTGATTGTGGGGCTTGTTCCTATGGGCTTTTGATCTACATCAACTGCTGTTGTGTTAATTGACCATGCTGAAAATTGCAACTATGCTATTACTGAAGTACCTAAATAAAATTGTGGTACAATATTGATAAAATATTCAAGGACTTATAATGTGATAAATAACTGTGACATGCATGCTGGGTGTTACAAAACTAGCTGGTTATCTATGGTTTGTTATGTTGTTTTTCATTTATTTATGTTAAAATTGAAAGACCCTGGTAGAATGTTAGTATTCTGATTTTAAAATATAATAAGAGCATGAGAGGACTGGGAAATGTGAGAGGATTTTGTTTTTCTTCCCTTTGAAATGCATTCCAGTACCTCAAAGCTCTGAGTTGATGTTCTAAGAGTCCTGCTTCACCATGTCAACCCCCTAGGAAAAATTGATTGCACAATGTTTTGCCATTGATTATATAACTTGTCTTCCATGCAGACTGAATTAAAAATTGATAGAGATGTAGTTATTCTCTAGGGATCCAAAAATCTAAATGGGTAATTGGCAAACAAGATAGAGGTGGCAGTGGGTGCAGTTTCTCATTTAAAAAAAGAGAGGGTAAATGAGAACACTGAAAAGTAAGGACTAAGAAAACAGGTTGTGTATGTACGTCTGGAGAAATGTTTGTGTCAAAATTAAGCACATCATTTCACATATAGATACAACTTATTATAATTTAAAAATAAAAATAAAATGAAATGGTTCTTTCCGTCACTGATGTGAACTACATTCTTGTACCAACTGCTATTTATTCTAAATTGCAGAATGTATATTCTGTTCACTGTGGCCAATCATAGAACATGTTGATTCAAAGAATATCTAAGTGTCACTTGAAGAAAATTCTGTGGACTGATTGGCCCCTGCCCATGTGAAGTTTCAACTCTATCTGAGTTGGCCACTAAGCAAACCTAACTATTGAAAACTTCAGGACAAAGGACAGGTGTACCATACTATGGGGGAATGTATAGACGTAAAGAGTTATATTTACCATTACATGGAGGATAAATGATTGAATTGGAGGCTGATTTTGATACTTGGTCAATGCCTGTCCATCCAACTGTTGGAATTGCCAGCATCCCCCTTGCAGTAGGTGGTGCATTTGCTGTTGGGTGTTATTTCAAAATATCAATTTAGCTTTTGTCAAAAGCTGAGCTTTGGTGCCATCTTTCCTCTTTCCTTGCTAACATCCTCAAAGTTTAAGATTCTCTCTTTTTCATGCAGCGGAAGCACCATTGTTGGAGTTGGATCTCCAGATCTTCCTCAATTTTTATATGATGATGATGAATACAGGGATGTATTTTTATCAGGTAAACAAGTTACGTTAGCATCTATGAGACAATAAAAATGTTGATTCATGTAATCTGTAGAATTATGAGGCTTCTTCATACTTACATCTGGCATCTCTTGACATGGGGATTTTGGGTTTAAATTTAGGTGTGTTATGGGAGAGGTATTTTTTCAGAAGGGAACCAATGCTATTACTTTTTTACTTTCTCCTAATTTTATCCTACAGAAAAGGCCCCAACATAACTCTCTATTCACATTCATTCTGCCTGAAGCTCTTCAACCTTTGGTGCCTCACAACATGTTGTAAGGTTAGGAAGAGGAATGCCTTTGGAGTTTCCTTGGGGGACCATCGGTTAGAACTTCATAGAAGTCAATGGGATAGGGTCCTAGGGATGGTAATGAGGCAGGTTATAGGTGTTCCTATATTGTATGACCCTCTTTTTATAAAGAGAAACGGGTTGGGGGTGTATGGCATTTAAAACTGGAAAAATTCTGGCTGCCATCATCCCCCATCCGACCTCACCACCGAGGGTCCAGCTTCTATTGCCCGGTGAAATAACTGGCCCCAAGCGTAGTTCTTAGTGCAGGTTTATGGTGCAGCTAGCTCTGGTATGTGTGAAACCTTCACATTGCAATCCTTAGATTGGGGATTGGGGTAACCCAATTTTCAGGTTCTCAGCATTCTGCAACTTATGATACATCTAAAAAAGGAGAACATATTCTATCCCATTGATAGTCGTGCCTGGAACAACTGCTTGACTGATTTGTTTGAGTTTTATAGCATTCTATTTCCTCAGAATAATCCTCTCTAGCATAATTGTTTATCTTCGTGGCTCCTACTGCAGAGGCATGCTTTCTTACCCGGGGAGAGAACCAGTGGTACACAGAACCTGCTTCGACGACATCTTCTTGTGATTCATCCATGGAGTTGCCAACAACCGAGGAGGGGGTCATCGTCTAGAAAAACAAAACATTTGATAGTCTAGAGAAGTTGTCTTTCATTGCATATAGTCATATACTGCGGGGTACTAAAGAAGGGACACTGTGACTTCGGGGTGAAAAACTTAGTGAGTGAATGAAAGAAAAGGTGATCAGTTTGTGTATATGGTTACAAAACGAAAATAAGTTGAAGAAAATTTGTGGGTTAGTGATAGTCAGGTGTAACAAAAGACTGAGAACCTGTCTGATAACCCATTCAGAAGCTGTTAATTAGTGTTTTCTGTGCTGAAAAACACAATTGTTGTCAAAAACCGTTTGATAAACACTATTTGAATATGAAACATCATAACAATGAATATGAATGAAATGGGCTTCTACATGAACTACTGGAAAGATCATAGCTGAGAAGTCAAGACCTCCACTAAGACCTAACAAAAGAAGTAAACTTCTAACAAAAGAAGTAAACGTGAAGTGTCGTTTATTTTTCTGTTTATTTTGGAAACATAAATTTAAATTTCATGTTTTTGCGTCAGGAAGTAAATTTGACATGACAACTGTTTGTTATTTCATCTGTTCTTTTTAACTCAACGGTTATAAATTGCGTTCAAGTGAAATGCAAGTGATGGGTGTCACTGATTTCCATTATAAAGAGGTATTACTTAGACTCAATTTTTTTGAATCCAAGACCCCACAGATCCAACCTACACGTGCTTTTTGGGCACATAAACACCTGGAAATAAAATGATTTGAATGAAAAATATGCGGGGAAGCTTACACAGGGATTAATGGCTATGTCAGCATCAATAAGAATGATGGAATTAGAGTAATGGTTGGATTCATGGTAGAAACGCAATTGATTTTTTGTTCATACCCTTTTCATCGTAGTACAAACAATGGTAATCTAGTATTTTCTTTGCTTTCTTCATTTTGGTGTTACAACTTGAATGTGTGGGCAAATGAATTGTCGATCGGAGTATATTTTAAGCTTGATATCCTTGTTCAAATGAAATTATAAACATTCAATTGTGAATGTGTTTTTAACAAAGGAGTAGCAGTCTTCTATATAAAGACAGTAAGATCAAGGAAGTTTGAGTAACACTTACTGACTGATTCAGTGATGACCAAAAAAAGGGAACTCACGAAGATGTTCATAACTCTATTTGACCTACAAGGTACAAAAGCAAACAGGTATCACCTCTCAAATGCCAATTTGATCTAGATTCGAAACTAGGTGCGCCCATGAGACATGTTTCTTGTCGGTCAAACATGAGACATGTATTGAAGGTCTATTTATATACCATTTGAATGCGTGTACACACAACCAATAATGAATATATGCGTTTTCGGCCCATTTATGTTCTTAGAAGTGTAAATGCATGTGCAGATCTCTTAGCTAGGACGGCCTCAATGTGTTGTGTCTCATAGAGCGATCATGTTCCATTGAGTGGGTGTTAGAGCATTGCTCGGCCACTTCTTTAAAAAAAAAACAACCCAAGGTCATATCAAAATGATGCTTTATATTCTTTAGAACGATCACAAAAGACAAAAATGTTAATTAGTTGCAAATGAATAAATAAGTAGACCAACGGGGGTTGGTCCAAGTGGTAAGCAGCTTGGTTCGCTTAAGTTGTGGATGCAAAAAATCCCCGCTGGGAGATTCATCCACTACAGTCAGGTGTGCAACGCGGGTCGAACCATCGGTTTACAAACCGGGGTTGGCAAACCAAAAAAAAAATAAATATAGATCCTCACTAATGAAAACCATTTAACAAAAGAAGGAAACTTTCCAAAATGTTTAGGTTTTAAAAAAGATTTACTCAAATAAGATGTTTTAAAAAAAATTGTATTCAAATGGATTCTATTTTTGAAAATAATTATCAATTTCAAATTTTGTGATCATTTTTCTTGATCAACTAATATTCCACCATGAACTACCTAAATTACCTTCAAGCCTTTCATTGCAAATGATGAAACTAACAAATGATAGAATGATTGAGAGCTATAAGAGACAAGATGTTGTCAGTCCTAGAATTGCCAAGTTAATAAAGCCCCTTTGTACCCCCCAAAAAAAAAAAGTAGAAGAAGAAGAATTGCCAAGAGATTGAAGGAATTCATAAATGTTTCTCATAAGTTTTTATATACAAGACTTGAGGGTAATTTGGATTGCATAGTAGAATATTAGTTTGGTAGGAAAAATAATAACAAAATTTGGGAGTTGATAATTATTTTCAAAAGTAGGATCTGTTTAAGTAATTTAAAAAAAAAAAAAATCTTATTGAATAAATCGTTTTTAGAAATTGACTATTTGGGAATTTTTTTATTAAAAAAAATGCTTACGTATGTATACATTAGAAACCAGAGCAAATTACACTATCACCCCAAAAAGGAGGCCTTAAAGCACATACTTTATGTTTGAAAAATAAAAACACCCCAAAATTGGATTTTCATAGACACATTAATCCAATTAGTCATTGAAAAGGTAAATCACTATTTATTTTCTTTCAATTTCAAAAATATTTTTACCAAAATATGAACGAAAAAATATAAACGATAATTTAACAGTTCTCAATGACAAATTAGACTAATGTGTTTAATGAAAATTCAATTTTAAAGTATCTATAGTTTTTCAAACATAAAGTGGGGTGTTAGTGTTTTAAGGCCTCCAATTTGCTCTAAAAACTATTGCACAAATATTTGTTCGATCAAAAGAAAAGCTATTTAGTGATAGTTTAATCTATATAAGCCGTAAGTCAATATCAACCAGTGAATTCCATCCACCCTAAAGTACGTAGACTTCTTCGCCTCTCTAACTTGTTAGTCAGCACCTTTAGCACCACATCTATTAATGTAAGGTACTATCCCAGGTATTGACTTGATCGTTAGAAGTGACTACCCAACCAATACGGTCGGCCCGCTCTCACTGTTTGCCCTGTTGAACAGTTCAGATTGGATTCCCAAGGCTAATCCTTGATCCATTCGGAGAATCAGTTTTGAATGCGATAGTAACATACCTGAAAAACTTTTGCAGTCAAATCCTTAGTGAGAGGATCAGCAATCATGTTATGTGTAATGATGTGCTCCATGACAATTTGTGATTCTTGAGCTTTCTCTTAGAGCATGAAATACTTGATCTCAATATTTTCTGAACTGAACTTCGTACTATTATGAAGGAATCAAACAACTATAGAGTTTGAATATGGAATCAACAGGTAGCCCAAAAATAAAATTCTTCGAACCATAAAGCATTAATAGTCGCTTCATAACATGCTACGTACCCTAAGCTCCATCGCTTACTGATGTCTCATGAGAAACGAAGAACCATATCTACTGGATGAGGAGTTTGAAGCAGAGAAGTTGAACCTCATGAGTGACCTCACCTCGAGGGGTAAAATTATGGAAGGAAAGAGGTTTCGACCTCAAGCACTAACCGATGGACTACTTAATACATGGAACTTGCGAGAGAAGGTTACAGCATATCTCTATAGTGAGTGCACATATGATTTCATGTTTGAACATCCACGAGACTTGCAGAATGTCTTAGATGAAGGGCCATGGTTCGTAGGTGGTGATGTGTCCAAATTTGATTGAATCGCCTTGACCAGCAAACCAGCTTGCAAAACAAATAACATGGACCGACCTAAGGTGGTCGGGAAGCCGCCTCCATTGATCAAGTCAGTCTGGTGCACAACATTGAGAAGTCTCTGTGTAGTTGCAAAGCCTTAAAATGAATGAAAATATTAGGATTACTTGGGGTGACTAAGGTACTTTAGGTTTAACCTGTTTGATACTGATCGTCCGATGGAGATGGCCCGCTTTATTTTGAATTGTCTAATCGAGGTTTGAAATCCAATTCCTTCTTGGGCATGTGACACCAACCAACCCCCCTTCCAAAAAAAAGGGGGTGATTAGTGAGACGATGGGAGATAGATTCATCGTCGAGAGGGAAACAACCCAGATCACCAGCTAAGGTCCTTAAATGACCGCTCAATGATAAAGGAGGTAGAGTTCAAAGATAGCCAGGAGGTTTGCTAAGAAGCAACTACCCTTGAAAGAGTGTGTAATAGCTCACTAAATGCGCATTCTTATACTGAAGATAAATGGGGCTAGGCAATCTACCAAAGTCGTGGGATGTAAAAATACCTTGGTAGGGGAGCGTTCCACCTTAGAGGAAGCACCCGCACGAGCAAGTTTGGACAAAGCATAAGTGAGAATATTGGCTTGAGTAATGCAAACGTTGGTGAGAATCCAATGCCTTGAAAACCTAAGGGTTCCTCTGCAAAGTTCGTCCACGAAGGGTGAGTCAGGGCCTAAGATCAAGTTGAAAGGTGTAGACAATGGACACTAGGTGAAAATTTTTATACTACATGTTGGGAAATGCCATATCAGCATTGTCACATCAGCGCCCATTAATTTTGATGATAACATACACGAAGTACTAACGACTATATTGAGTTGTGTATGTCTAGTTCAATATGACAGCAAGTGGACCTAATCCAACTCAATACTAGATGCTCAAGCCCAAGTGAAGGCCAATACCAAGTCAGGATGGACACAAAGTCTAAGCCAAGATGAACATAAATAATGGAGTGCAAAAAGACACAAGAACATCAATGAAAATCAACTTTAGCTCAAGTAAAAAGATTTAGCAAATTAGGGCCTAGGAAACCTCTTTGCACATACAAATGTAATTGCACTCATTTGCATCAAAACCATGTGCATCATGTCATTAGTTTGACCTAGGAAACATGCATATAAGTGATGAAATTCATGTTATTAATGATTAGTTATGTTTTCCATCATTGTTTTGTTTGTCATCATCAAAAAGGGAGAGATTGTTGGGAAATGCCATGCCAGTATTGCCATATCAATCTCCATTAGTTTTGATGATAACAAACACAAAGTACTAGTGACTATTGAATTGTGTATGTTTAGTTCAATATGAGGCAAGTGGATTTATCTAACTCAACACTTGATGTTCAAGCCCAAGTTAAGGCCAAGACCAAGCCAAGATGAATATGAAGTCTAAGTCAAGATGAGCATGAAGAATGGAGTATAAGATGACTCAAGAACATCAATGAAAATCAACTTAAGCTCAAGCAAGAAAACTTAGCAAATTAGGGCCTAGGACACCTCCTTACACATATAAATGTAATTGCACTATCTGTATCAAAACCATACGCATCACGTTTGGAGGATGTGGGTGGACATAAGGTTGGCTAGGAGAACCTAAATCCCTTTAAATTCCACTCATTTCCTTTGGGCTGCAGATGGTGCACCGTTTGACCCCAGCTTGTGAGATGTTTATGCAATATGATCACAGAGGTTCAAATGGATTAGTCTGTCTGAGCAGGCGGTGAGCCGTTTGTCTAGAAGGCAGTGTTGCCTACCCTAGAAGGTGAGCCGTCTGGGTTACTGTAGACCAGAAGGCGAGCCATCTAGGTTACTGTAGTCCAACGCCTACTTTTTTAAATGTCTATTTTTTTAAGTGATGGTGCACCGCTTGATCAAAAGGTGCTCCGTTTGGGCTAAAATATTAATGTTTTCTATCTGTTGGGGGTTAGGCTAAGGCACTTAAATGCCATCTATATAAGCCCAACTCAACCCCATTTGAGAGCAACAACCTTGCCAATTGATCATCTGCTCCCTAACTACTCTCAAGCTCTGAAATCAATTGTGTTTTGCCTCTCACCCTTACTCCACCTTGAAGAACATACCAAGGTATTTAATCAAGTTCATTAGAGAAAAGCTTGAGGTGATAGAAGGCTGTTGGAAGGTCATTGGTGTTGCAAATCATTCACATTGTGCATTCACTACATTTGCATTACTCTCACACAAGGAGTAATGTGAAACCCAACCCTAACCTTGACCCGGATACTCTTTGACTGTAGGTCCGAAGACCCGAAGTAGATGTGAAAGTCAACTATGGGCCATATTAGTAGAAGATATAGTGTTCGACTCCGAACCTATGGAGATTGAAGATGATGCCCCATATTTGAAGACAGTGTTGGATCTAGGAAAGAGACTACGCCTTGATGAAGAGAAGATTGGTTGATGACCTTAGAGCTTTGTGGGATATGATTTAAAGCCATTTTTCCATGCTAGGTATGTTATAGAATATGTGTTTAAAGTTTCGTTTGATTTCGAGTAGTGGAAGACCCTCAAATCCCTGTCTTTGGATTTTCTGTCTGCCTAGGTCAACTGCTTGGGTCGACTGGGCCAGGCTACCCAGCCAATCGACCCAGAGATGCTGAATTTGAGCAGAATCTTCTGTTTAGGTTATGTTGCTATATATACCCCATGACTTCGTGATTTTAGTATCCCTAGCCTCCAAAACACTTAGAGAACGAAGGGAAACCATCTCCAAGCCTCCAAAAGTGTAGAAGAAGATCTAATCTTGCAAACTTGCTAGTTCTCTCTCTTGTTCTTCAATCAAAGGTTAGTATTCAATATTTTGTGTTCTTGATTCATTCTTTCCATGATCACTCTCATCTTTGAATTGAGATTATGATGAAGATGCTGCAACCATGTAGTCATATCTTTACAATCTCTTTTCATTCTCTTATGCCATGATCATCTCATTCATTCTTAACATGATTTATTATGATTTCTTCTTAAACTATGATCTATTCTTATTTCGATTTATTCTAGCATTATAGATGCTTCTCTATGATTATTCATACCTCTGATTTATTGTGTTCTTGTACTAGAATGAGATCTTATCATCTCTTTCGTTCATAGCATGTCTCCAATGAAAACCATGATTTTTACCAAAATAGAAACTATGATTTCAAATTAGTAAGTAATGGTTTTAATGGTTGTTTGATGTCCAAATTATGCTTTTTAGTCTTAGACTACTGTTGTAAAATCCAGCTTTTACCTAACCTTGACCCGACCCGGTCATTGTTATGTTTGTAGGTCCAAAGACCCGAAGTGGTGGTAGGAGGGACTTATGGGCCCTACTGGTTGATGACGTAATGTCGGGATTCCAGTTTATGGACATTGATGATGCTGCTCCCTCCTTGAGCACATTACTAGTGTTAAGTTAGAATCTGCGCACTGATGAAGAGCGAGACAGTTGAAATAGCAAACGGACTCCTGTGCATAATCCGAAGGTACTCCCTGAAACTAGACCTCTTGAGTGAACTGTAGGAGAAAACCCCATGCAATTTGACCTTGTATAGCCCTCCAAGTCCGCACCTAAAGTTGCTGAACTATTCTGTAAAAATTCTGCAGAGTTTGTTTTGGTCGATACTATTGGTCGATACCATCGACCAAAGGTATCGACCAACAAGTCTGCTGAGCCCAGATTTAAAGATTCTTAGAATATTCTTTTCTATTTATTTATTCCTCGAGACTGGAGCCCTATTCTCGCGTCTTTAACATCTCTGGGAACGTGAGAGAGCCTCCCAAGAACTCCTCCTTGGTAGTGGTGAAGCATCTTCTTCATCAATCATTGCCAACCACTTATTCTTACTTTCTTGTTCCACTTTAAAGGTATGACTCTCTCTCCTAATCACTTTCTCACTCATCTTTTCTCTATTATACTGTTGGGACCATGGTCAAGGTGCTGCAACCTTGCATACACCTTGCCATGAACCTTCTAAACCCCATACAATGATGTTTTCACCGATATGACTATGATTGATTCACCTCATGATCATTGACTACACATTTCCATGATTTATTGCTTACCAACTTGCTTTATTTACCAAAACTGAGATGAAGCTCGTGATTTACTTAATCTATACCTTGCATATGTGCTCCATGTTACTTCTAAACGATTCCCTACCTAATCCCCCATGTTTTCCCCTAATTTGCATTGAGTTATAGCCAATGCTATGATCTACAACTCTTAACCTTAATATGTCAATTTGGGGATTTCCAAATGGACCATTGGATTATGAAAGTTTCTTGATAATTAGTGTCCCCATGTTGTGCTTAGACTATCCTCCAAGTTTCATGTCAATCCGAGACCAGGAAGACCAAATCCGGGCAAGAATCCGAAAAGCCAGACTTGCCGTCCCGGAATTGATTTGGTCGATACTATTGGTCGATACTGTCGACCAAATGTATCGACCAATAGAGTTCTTGTCGGCAACTTTTGCCCGATTCGATTCGTTTGATCTCCGATTGTTCTGATTTCTTCTCTAACCTTTCATATATGCTTGTTTAGGACTTTAAGACTATTTGGGCCACTGCTTGTGATCTTGGACCATTCTCTTCTCCGATTCAAGGTAAGGATAGTTATCGATGTAATTACCTAGGATATGGAAATCTTGACTTGGTATTCCTAACCTAGTAAATATAGTTTCTATTTTATATTCTTATCATGTTAGACTTGCTACATATGTCTTTTAACAGTAGCTTTGTGTTTACATTATATTACTTCAATGTTTTATCATGTTTATCAATTTCAATATATGATGACTTATGACAATGTCATGAATTGAATGTTTATTATGACGTTGTATCTTGTGAACTGATATGATGAACTTGGGCATGTGATTGCTTAAGTATAACTTGGGATTGAGGGGTACCCTACTGGTGCTTCTGTCCTTGGACATCGGAGGGAATAGTATGGGATGTTCTCCGAAGGTGTCCATTGACGCTTTCCCGGGTTATTGAATGACATGCATAGGATTTGTCTAGATGTATTGTAAAACCCAGCCCTAACCTTGACCCGGAAACCTTGTTATTTGTAGGTCCGATGACCCGAAGTAAAGTAAGAAGTCAGCTTTGGGCCATCCCAGTGGAGGACTTGGTGTCTGGCTTTGAATCCATGAAAGTTGATGATGAAGTTCTATTTATGGAAACTGAATCCTGATGAAGATCTGATTAGTTGATGGACTTGGAGTGCTCTCTATCTTGGTTTGAAGGCATTTCTACCTATTAGGTAAGTCACTTGACTTGTGTGCAAAACCCCTTTAGGATTGGATTTGATCTGGGCCTTCAATTCCTTGTTTTGGACTTGCTGTCAGCATTGGTCGACTGGGCCAGTCGACCAATCCACTCGACCAATGAGTGCTGTCTTTGGCAATTAGGTTGTTCTTGCTCTATTTAAGTCCAATCTCGAGTCCACTTCGTATTTGCTGCCTCCAAACTCTCTGGAACGAACCAAAGACCTCTGCAAGTCATCTCCCTTGCATCCTTGGTGTTTTCTTGACGGATCTTCGTCGAAACTCTTCTTTTTGCATCAAAAGGTATGTCTACTCTCTTTTCTTCTCCTCCATCTTTGTTTTTCTTTCCTTTTTGAGTTGAGACAGTAGAAGAGATGCTGCATTCTCTGTTGCAAACATCTCTGAACATGTTCTCATGATCATCCTAAGGATTTGAGGCTAGAACAATGATCTTAACTATGATCATTGCAAGCTTTTGAGGGAATCATGATCAAACCATGATCTAATCTTTGTTAAACTTCTGATTTGAATTCTGATCTCTTTGGATCTTCTATATTGATCATATTAGTAGTTAATTACTGTGTTTTCCTTCCATGATCCATAATCTATAAATTTCTAGTTGTTCTCTTCTACCATACTATGTGTTCTTCATGATGCATGGTAGTTACATATATGGTAGGTTTTATTTCCTTATTTAGATTTATGCTTCTAAGCCTTGTTCCTTGAAGATCTAAGTATGTTTTCATGATACCTTTACCTCGAAGCAATGATCCATCCTCCTATTGTTCTTGTCTTTGTTTTCTATTTCAAATTCATCAAGATCCATGGTTGATCTAATTATGGTAACTTTTTGTTTCCTAATTTGGATCTTGATATCTTGATTTGATTGGTGTTTTGAGGTCCCCTATATGTTAGAATATTACTGATGTAGTTTACCCCTTGATTAGTACCCTTTTGAACCACCAAATTCGGATTTCATATCTTAAAACTCTGTTTTTTTGGGCTCTATCTGCATTGGTCGATTGATTGGTCGATTGGACGATCGACCAATCCACTCGACCAATGAGTACAAACAACTCCAGAATTGGTCCGTGTTGGATGTTTTGGTATCTTTTCTGTTAGGGATCTTTCCTAATATGTTGTATATACTTGTTTAGGACCTTCTTCTCAAGTTTGCCAAGATCTTACTTGATTTCTTAGGATTCCTTTGCGAGTTATAAAAGGTAAGGATGGTTATTTCCTTAATTACATAGATAGCATGAATCTAGTTTCTATATTTGAATATCATAGATATGATTCCTAAATTAGATTCTTACAATGATATACTACTGTTGCATAACTTTGATTATAGTAGCATTACTTATTCATATTGAATTGACTCATGTATGATTTACTTACCAATTATATACAAGGTGATAGCAATTATTGATTTCTTTCCATATATAAGGTTACCATATATGTGATGATATGAATTGATGCATGTGTATGCTTAAGTATGGTTTGGAAAGGAGAGGTGTCCTTTTGACACTTCTGTCCTTGGACTACTACGGGAATATTATGGGATGTTTCCGGAGATGCCCTCTGGACACCTTCCTAAACTGTTGGATGACATATCTAGGATTGTCTAGTAGTGTTTGGCTAGGATGTCCTGTTATGTCGGACCCTAATCGGAGGGGTATTGAGACCGAACGACCCGTGGTAGCAATGGGGATTCATGGGCGCTCAAGACCGGTAACCAACCCGTGAGAGGACAGGAATCACATTGTGGGGGCCATTTATTGGTAGGGTTGCATATGGTTAGACTTGGGCTCACGGGCGCTTAAGACCGGTAACCAACCCGTGAGAGGACGTGAGAGCTTCCCGTTTACCATATGTGGATGATCAATAGGGTTGATGAGTCCGTAGTCAGGGACTATGAGGACTCTAGTGTGAAGGATACCGGAAAGGATCGTCAGGGACGAGGAATGGAAGTATCTGGATCTGACTTGATGTAACTAAGTAGAAGACTTGCATTTGGCTAGGTTTTACCCTGACATGCGCTAGTACTTATACCAAATGGTTGTGAGAGAGTGTGTTGACTTAACCCCCCGCCATGGTTTGTCCCGAGGGATGAAGGACCCATTACCAATCGGCTGCTCAAGACCGGTGAAATGATCCGTGAGAGAATCCAAGATATCTTAAATGGTTGAGGATGTGAGTGGACTTTCCTAAAGAAGTACGGTGCTATGACTTAAAGCATGTCTCGCCAATAGAGACCAGCATACATAGAGTTAGATTCATTCATTCATTGCGTGTCTCATATCATATTGCATTTATGTTTGTTCGGAATCCCGCCATTTATGTTATTATGGATTTTAATCGCCTTACCGAGTTTCTTTGAAACTCATTCCTTTATTGTACAATGTTTGTTAGACTATCCTGCAGTCTCGAGTACTATGACGGTCCCTATGAAGAAGCGCAAGGCGAAGAGGCATATCTCCGGGAAGGTGATTGCGGTTACCACAATTACTCGAAGATCCCGCGAGTGGTTATGCTCCGTACGATGCTTAGTCCGACCATCGAGTGGAAGCGTCCTTGTGCCATTTATGAGATTTACACTTATAAGGATGTTGTCTATAAAGTGGAGAACAATTTAGTTACCCAATGTACTAGCTACTGGGATTAGATTTTATTTAGTTTATTCTCTTTAGAGCTACTTTTCCGCTGGTTGTAAAGTGGGATTTTTGCCTCACTTTACTTATCTGTTTGATACTCTGATTATATCTATTATTCTGATTCATTTATGATTCATTCTTTCTTTATTGGATCTATGGTTTATCTTCCGCACTTTTGTTATGATTGTTCATGATTATGTTATTGTTTATGTGGGAGGTTGATCACTCGATACCTGATCTTCGGGCTGTGGATCACACTCTCGGGTATGCCAGATAGGGTACCGGCTGGGAGGGCGTGACATGTATGGCTAGGATGTCCCTATCATATCAGACCCGATTCGTAAGGGCATTGAGACCGAACAACCCGTGGTAGTAGTGTGGATTTGTGGGCGCTCAAGACCGGTATCCACTCCGTGAGAGGACATAAATTGCATTACGGTTACCCGAAAGGGGCCATTTATTGGTAGGGTTACAAATGGCTAGACTTGGGCTCACGGGCACTCAAGACCGGTGAAATGATCCGTGAGAGGGATGTGAGAGCTTCCCGTTTACCATTTGTGGATGACCAATAGGGTTGATGAGTCCGGTGAGTAATATCCGTGACTCTAGTGTGAAGGATACCGGAAAGGATCCCGAGAGGGGAGGAATGGAAGTATCTGGAACTGGCATGATATGATTAAGTAGATGACTTGCATTGGGCTAGGCTATACCCTGACATGCGCCAATACTTAGACCAAACGGTGATGTGAGAGAGCGGTGACCGAAACCCCCAACCATGGATTTGTCCGAGAGGGATGTAGGACCCAATTCCCCCCGGTGATGAGTGACTGAGACTACCTAAAGAAGTATGGTGCTATGACTTAAAGCATGTCTACCATAGATGACCAGCATACTTAGAATAAAGTCATGTTGCATTATATGCCTCATATCATCTGCATCATTTTATGATTATCTTGTGGTTTATGTGTGGTGGGATAACTTCCTTTGCTGAGTTCTTTTGAACTCATTCCTTTTCGTTGCAATATTTTGTTAGGCTATTCTACCGGTGATTACTCCGATGGCACCCTCCCCGAGGCGGACCCGGATATCTCATACTACCATCCGGAGGCTGGCTACGTTGAAGACTTCGGTGACCATACCGAAGAAGATTACCAGGCGTACCAGGGTTAGCCCCGGAGTCGTATGGGAGCAGTCATGTTGGGTCTCCATGATCCTCAACTTTGAAGAAGATATATTTATTATGGAGGAGACTTATGAGTAGTTACCCCTTCTTTTGTGACAGTATACTTAGAGAAATTGTAATAACTTTAACTTACCTTTATAACTTGAGATGTGTACTTAACTAAATTTTGACCTCACTTCCGTTTGGTGAAGGAGTGGATTCCGCCCTAACGCCTTCTTAAGTTATCCGATTTGATATTTATTTCCGCACTCGATTATGTCTTGACACCTTATTTTTGAATTCCATGATCATTCATTGTTAGTTTATGATTATTATCTGTTCATGATTGTATTATCGTCGATGTGGATTATGTGGTCCCTGAACTATGGATCTTCGGGGCTGTGGATCACATCCCGGGTATGCCAGATAGGGTACCGGCTGGGTGGATGTGACAACTGTGTTAGACATTCTCTCCAAGTTTCGTTGCATTCCGGATTGTGTAGCATAGGTTTCGGATCAAGATTCTATTCTTGGATTCGGATTTGCTCTTGGGCAGACTGCCTGGGTCAACTGACTCAGTCAACCCAGCCAATCAACCCGCAAGAACAAAATCTGATTTCTTCGTCCGATTCGATTCAATTAATGCTTATTCTTGTAGGACTACTTCCTAATGATTGTGTGATGCTATTCTAGGGTTTATTTGCTAACTTTGGATTCATCCTCTTGTCCGTCCGGAATATATTCGAATCTATTTAAGGTAAGGAAAGTTGTTACCATATTAACATAGATTGCATAGATTTAGTTTCTAATTTGGGAACTACTTAGATTTGCTACTGTTATGTTAGTTTCTATTATGATATGAATGCTGCAAGTATAGTAGGATCTTATTTCCTTATTTACTTTATGTACTTGGATCATGTATGAATACTTATTCATGTATGTTGCTTATTCATTTAATCTTATCTTATTATACTCTTTCATATGATGAGATATCTGTTGTGGATGATATGACTGAATTATGATTGTGATTGTTTAGGTATGATTTGGGATTGGGGAATGTCCTTTTGACATTTCTGTTCTTGGACCTCATTGGGAGTAGTATGGGATATTTCCAATGTTGCCCTTTGACACTTTCCCGAATTATTGGTTTTCATACCTAGGAGTTGTCTAGTAGTGTTTGGCTAGGATATTTTCCCTGTTATATCAAACCCGATTCGGAAGGGTATTGAGAACGAACGACCCGTGGAAGCAATGGGGATTTATGGGCGCTCAAGACCGGTAACCACCCCGTGAGGGGACATGAATCACATTGTGGGGGCCATGTATGGGTAGAGTTGCATATGGATAGACTTAGTCTCATGGGCGTTCAAGACCAGTAACCAACCCGTGAGAGGACATGAGAGCTTCCCGTTTACTATATGTGGAAAACCTATAGGGTTGATGAGTCCGTAGTCTGAGACTATGTTGACACTAGTGTGAAGGATACCGGAAAGGATCGCCAGGGGCGAGGAATGGACGTATCTGGATCTGAGTTGATGTAACTAAGTAGATGACTTGCATTGGGCTAGGCTTTACCCTGACATGTGCCAATACTTTGACCAATGATGATGTGAGAGAGAGGTGACCAAAACCCCTAACCAAGGAATGTCCAAGAAGGATGCAAGACCCAACTACCACCGACAAACCCAAGATGCTAAGTGGCTGAGGGGGAGTGATTGAGACCTACCCAAAGAAGTATGGTGCTATGACTTAAAGCATGTCTACCTATAGAGACCAGCATACATAGAGTTAGATTCATACATGCATTGTCTGTCTCATATCACATCACATTATGTTTTGCTTATGTTATCATGTTATTTATGCTATTATGGAATAACTTGCCTTGCTGAGTTTCTTTTGAAACTCACTCCTTTTGTACAACATCTTTTGTTAGATTATTCTGCAAGCCTTGATGGCTATGAAGCGCAATATGAGGAAGCGCAAGATGAAGAAGCGTACAATACGCAAGGTGTTGGCGACTATGAAGATTACTTTGAGGATTCCTCGAGTGGTCTCACTGGTTACCAAGATTAGCTCTACTGTGGAGTGGGAGCGTCTGAGCGTAATCGATGAAGTCTATATTTACGAAGACGTTCTTTACAAAATAGAATAGACTTAGCTTAGTTAGATTATATCTTTCTTTCTTATCTTTAGAATCAGTTGTAATCTCTTTTGATTTTCGAACTACATTCTGCTATACTCATGGAGTGAGATTCCGCCTCACTCTACATTTGATTTTATATATCTATTGGTATCATTTCCGCCACTCGATGATTATCTTGTTACTTTGATTCATTTGAATAATATTGTTAACCTTGATTTAGTCTTGTTCTTGATTATATTGTTGTGAATATGGGAGGTTGATTTTACTAACTACTGGATCTTGTGGACTGTGGATCACACACTCAGGTATGCCAGATAGGGTACCGGCTGGGTGGATGTGACATGTAAAGTGTCACACCTCTTGTTAGACAATATCCTTTCATCTCTTACAATTTATTAAGTTCAATTCTAGTCTAGGTTTGATTAGAATTGATTTGGGGTACTTTTGCTCGTAAACAAAGATTGTGTAAAGGGTGCTCTTGCCCTTGAACAAAGATTATAAGGGTTTGGTTATCTACCTACTATATTGAAAGGGATGAAAGGGAATCACTAGTGGAAATATCTATTGAGGCCAAAAGCGGAATGGATGTAGACTTGAATAGTCGAACCACTATAAAATCCTTGTATTGTGGGTTGTGTGTTTGTAAATTTGTTTATGTTCAATTTAATTTGCTCAATTATATTTAAATTTGCATACTTGATCTTGTACTTGCAATTAAACCCAAAAATTGGGCAAATCCACTAGTTGCAACCTATTCACCCCCTTTTAGGTTGCATTTACATACATTTATTGGTCCTAAGGGATGGAGGGGAATAGGTTAGCCGAAAGATGGTTATCGATTCAAGGATGCAAGGTGAGCTTGCCTTTTTAAGGTAAGAAGGGGTAGAGAAAATGCCTCAAGCCAACATTTGAGTACCAAGCACTACAGTGCTGAGGTGACCTATGCCATACTCCTAGGAAAAGCTCGAATGATCTTCAACGAAAGGGTACTTGTACCCAAAATGACATAGGCGGGTAGGTAGAGAATACATAGGGGCGCGAAACAACTCACTCTAAGGAACTTGACAAAATAGCCATGTAACTTCAGGATAGGGGTGCCTCCTCACAAAGGGGGTCGCAAGACCAGGCCCAGGTGACTGTTATCTCGATAAAACCAGGATTGGGATTCCTTGTATACCACAAATTTGCCCCACGTATCTTTTGGGGAATGAGGGAGTCTCCATGTTGGACTCTGCTAGCTTCCTTTCTTGACCAAATGGGGTTGAACCACTAGTTCACTATGCTAGTTTGGGCAGCCCATACACTCAACCCAATTGGACCCATTAACAAATCGAGTATAATAGGAGCCCACCAGACCACTGTATTCCTTGGTCGGTCTAGTAGGATGCCTCAAATTATCTCTTGCCCAATCTTATCCGTTTGAGAGAAGCTAAACAATTTCACTGAGTGTATTGATCAGGAAACTCAACAGTTGTCACTATGATGAAGTGACCATTTGTTTCTCAAGCTGCTTCGTGCAATGTACGGACCAAGCCACATTCACCACATGGCCTAGCACGTTCCTTTGCCATTATGACACCTAGGTCGCCCGAAGTGACGGGCATGATCTTGTCTGTTGATTTCTTTCAATATAAGTTGTTGTTTGAATTGAGGAATGGTTGTAATAGGGCATCATCCTCTTCCTCTCCATTTCTATTACTTTTGCCTTCTATGCATTTGAGCTCTTTGCAATTTTGATGTTCCAACTCCTTCCTACGTTCCTTGCAAGATCTCCTTTCACATGATTCCTTCCCTTCGTTCTTCAAACTTTATTTCTTTGGCCTAAACCAGTAGGTCGTCTATCTCAGTAGTTTCTGCTCTATTTCTTCTAGCTTTTCCTTTCCATCTTCAACCCTGCCTTTAGTTAGAACATTGTCCTTCAAAGTTAGGACATTTCCCTTCATCTTTATAACATTTTCCCTTCATTTTTAAGACATTTCTCTGTGATGGGCATGCAATCAAAAGGAAATGCATTAGTGAAGGGGACAAAGGACAAGTAGGGTGAGGTAGTATAGCCTCTGGTGGCTTGACTCCCCTGTATGAACAATCTGACCCATTTTTTGACCTCCCAAAACTCTAGCTCTTCTTGGGGAAGAGGGTGTCATCTTGGATAACTTAGACCAAGAGGCTGTGTGCTTTTTGTTAGAAAGTAATAAGGGTAATTTAGGAAAGTCATGTTAGAAAAAGAAATTAGGGTTAAGTAATAAGGGTAATAAGGGAATAAAGGTAGGAGAAAATCCAGCGGTAGTTTGGAGTCTGTATTAGACTCAATCGTGGGATATTTACTTTCCAATTTTGTATTCGGACTTCTTCTATATAGTGGAAGTTTGCTCTCTATAGTTGTCACATATTGAGAGAGAGGTTTCTCTCAATCTTCTCTTCATTCTCTTCCCCCTGTTGAGTTCTTCTTGATTTTTCTGTTCAATACACACTTTTGACCCCAAAAAGAAGAAGAAGAAGAAAAAGCAGATACCAAGAGGCGACCTCCATGAACTTCTACCAAGAGGCGACCTCCATGAACTTCTCTCCACCAAACACCCTAAATATCATTATGAGACATCGGTCCAGAGTGGTATCAACCAATCTTTAAGGGGCCCGACCTTCAACGTCTCCGACAAACCTATAGAGTCCCTAATAAGTTCATCCTTTGTGTCCCAACCTCTCATGAATTCGCATACTCTAATCCTCGTGGCAAGTTTTCCCTTTAAAATGATACTTTTATCTAGGGCTTTCACCATCCCCTTCACAATTTTCTTGTTATACGCTTATCAGGGGCTTTCCTCTTCACAATTTTCTTGCTATCATTCTCCACCATTGAGATATTTGCCCTAGTATGCTTCTCTAGAAGAGTTGGAGAAATTTGACCGCCTTCGTTGGTTTTTGCTACGACCTCAGTCTGGAGTTGACCCTTTACCTTTTTCTTTATTTTTATTCTCTGGATAAGTCACCAACTAAGGCTGGGTAAACTTTTCCAAGCATTCCAAGAGGGCCATGAAGTGCATGCATCAGGCGTATGCTCTCGAATTCTCTTGAGATCGTGACAAGCAAATAGAATCTCATCTTCAATAGACTCCTTGGGGATATCTATCTGAAGGTCATTACCCTTGTTGGACATTGAGTCGCATCTTGAGGGGCAGGAGTTTGGCATATTGATAAGCATGCATGTATCATTATTTATTTGATTTAATTTCCCATACTTATTTAATTAAAAGAGAGCTAATTGAGTATTTTTGTGTATTTTTCAGGAATAAGGTGATTTTGGTTATTAGAGATAATGTGAAGTGAAGTAGGCAAATATATTAGATATTGGTGGATTTTAAATCATGGGATTCAATCTTGCTGCCCAAGAGAGCATCTCTTAGCCAAATTGGAAACAAGTGGAGGTCTAAGGAACAAAATTGGTAATAAATCTGAAAATCGTGTAAACAGACCCACCTTCTGTCTACAACTTTCTAGTTTTAAGTTTTTCCAAAATCCAAACGAATAAAGGTCAAATGGACGGGTAAATAGAGGGAATTCATTGTGTGGGAGATGCATAAAAGAGAAGCCAGCCACAGAGAAGAGCAGAAGACGGTGAACATGGATCTTGGCTCTCATCTCTCTCATTTGTCAAGAAGAAGACCACATCTCTCTCTCTCTCTTTCTAAATTTCATCTTGCTTTATGAACTTTGTTATAATGAGTAGCTAGTTCCTTTTCTTTGGGATGTGGATGAACCATGCTTATTTCATTAATTTGATTGTTCTATATCTTCTAGTTGATTGTGTTTGAGTTTGGCAAAAGATGTTCTATAGCTCAGCAAACTAAGCATGCCAAGCTTCGGCGAAGGATGATAGTCTTTTGAAGATAGGGTATAACTAGGAAGACCACCCGTAATTTGCTTTGAAATTTAGAGTTACATCGGTTAGTGAAAAGCATTGGGGATTTGAAATCCCAAAGATCTTCACATATTCATAGTTAAAGTTTTTGCATTAATTAATAGATTTAATTTAAATTTAGTTTTTTTTTTGAATTCAATCTTAGTAATTTAGCCTTATAGTTCCCCATAGTTCGACCCCGTACTTTCTGCTAGCTAGATTAGTATAGGATTTTATTTTTGATTGGTTAGCGACACGATCACATATTATGATCCCCTTGGTGTTGGGGGATCTTGTGCCTTTCTAGGCACCCTCTTTGTTTGAGTCTGACCCTCAAGTTCCTTTATGTCATTGTAAGCAGTGGCAGCAAGGTCTACAGAGTTGATTCTTGGAGGCATTGCAAAAGAAAAAAAAGATCAACAAAAGCTAGGCATTTTTTTTCAAAAAAGCAAGATCATCACAAAAAGGAAATGGTGGCTCACTAGGAGCAAATCCCCAAAGACATAGGACACTAGTATGTTCCATGGAATGTCTATGCAGCTCCATGTCCTACGCCTCTAGGGATTTGCTCCTAGTGAGCTACCATTTCCTTTTTGTGATGGTCTTGCTTTTTAGAAAAAAAAATGCCTAACTTTTGTTGAATTTTTTTTTCCTTTTGCAATGACTCCGAGAATCAACTCTACAAACCTTGCCACCACTGCTTGCAATGACAAAAATAAACCTGAGGCTTAGACTCAAAAGAAGAAGGTGTCTAGAAGGGCATAGGATTCCCCAACTCCAATCTAATCTACCAAACTCCTGCCCCTCGGGATGCAGCTCAAATGTTTAACAAGGGTAAAGACCTTCAGATAGATATCCCCAAGGAGTCTACTGAAGATGAGATTCTGCTCGCTCATCGGGGTCTCAAGAGAATTGAAGATGCCACCTTCAAGCATATTAGACCGGGACCCAACAATGAAGAGGTGGTCATAAGCCAAGAGTAGGTCCCTGAAGCTACATCCTAAATCTATATTCCACGCTGGAAGTTGACTTGTGATACTATAATGTCAGGGATTCTACCTCCGCTTGGAATCAGGAGATGCATGCTTGCATGCCTGCCAACCAAGAGTTTCTCAACAAGCTCTTAGGCAAATAATTTTATGAGTTCAAATTTAGGTAACTTATTCATTTTGTTTAAGTCTCGTTCCTCAGTTGTATTCATATTTTGACTTTTCTTCTTTTTTAGGTCAATGGCAAACTTTTTCATCATTTTGCTGAGGCCATACTGAGACCTGACTAACATGGTACCAACCTCAATAGTACCCTCCAAATCCTCAATGATATAAGTTGGAGGCATGTCATCTAGATAGGGATGTGGAAAGTCTAAAGAAGAAGGAAGCTATTTGGGATGAGATTGAGTCCTAGTCGAGGGCTACTTGGGATGTTGCGTATTCTAGGGTGAAGAGACTCCAAGACTTCTCCATGAAGGCCCAGTTATGCCACTCTCTAGGCCGAGCAGAAGATGAACGATGCATTGGAGGAGTGAGACCACCTTTGGGATCAACAGTTGGTCATGCTCCCTACCTCCTCCAACCGGAAACCCACAAAAGGCCGTCATCAAGAGTACTTTGGCAGTGCCAATTCTAAGGAGGTTTTCTTGTAGTATGCCCTCCCATGATACAAGTATGTGTGTTGGGCTGAGTGGAAGTGAATCCTACATGGGGAGATGCAATTCATTGCTGTCAAGTACCAAGACGTCTGTGATCCTGAGGTCTATGATGAGCTTGGGAGGTAGCATCAGGGTTGGGATCCCATTCTTCTGACTGGTGGCACCTTCGAAGGAAAATACGTTGAATGACAATGACTACCTAAAAGATGATCCAACGAAGCAATCCTCCTTCCCTGCTGTTGGCCAAATGGTGGAGACAACTGAAGGAGGACTTGTATAGAGGGAATGTCATACCACACCCTAGACATGTCGGATCTACCCGAGTAACCTAAAGTCACAAGATATGGAACCCCGGTCGAACCAACGGATGTAGTGTCACATCCACCCAGCCAGTACCCTATCTGGCATACCCGGGAATGTAATCCACAGTCCAAGGATCAAGAATCGAGGGACCATGCCTCCCACATACACGATAACATAATTATGAACAATAATAATCAAGGTAAAAGCAACCAAATAATAGATATCATGAATAAGATAAGATTCAACTAATCAGAGTGCGGAAGTAGATAATATCAATGTGTAAGTGTAATCATAAGGACGAGAGAACAAGTGAAAATCACCCTCTCAAAGCAGCAGAAATGTAGTAATAATCAAGTTAATTACAATCCCATATTTAAGAGTAATCCAAAGAAAGTTAATTACATATCCAAATGTTCTGCAATAAACCAGGGAAATGGGGCACTAGACAAGGGTTTCCTGTATCCTAATGATCGTCTCCTCATAGGTGTGGATGAAGAAAGCCCAGCTCGGCCGCTCCCGCACAATGGTGGGGCTAACCCTGGTACGCAGAATAATCCTCTTCGGCACCATAACCTTGATCCTCACTGTAGCTACCACCTGGAGGGTAGTATGAGGAATCAAGGTATGTCTCGTAGAATGAGCCATCAGAGTCTTCAATACCTACAGGATAATCTAAAAACATTTGCACAAAAGGAATGAGTTCAAAGAACTCAGCAAGGCAGTTATTCCATAATTTAAAATCATACAAATACAGGTCATAACATTATGCAATGTGATATGAGACATATGATGCAAATATGATTCTAACTCTAAGAATGCTAGTCTCTATGGTAGACATGCTTTAAGTCATAGCACCATACTTCTTTAGGTAAGTCTCAATCACTCAATACTGGGGGGAATTGGGTCCTGCATCCCTCTCGGACAAATCCATGGTTGGGGTTTCGGTCACCACTCTCTCACATCTCCATTTGGTCTAAGTATTGCGCATGTCAAGGTAAAGCCTAGCCCAATGCAAGTCATCTACTCAGTCGTATCAAGTCAGATCCAGAAACTTCCATTCCTCCCATCTTGGGACCCTTTCCGGTATCCTTCACACTAGAGTCATGGATATTACCCACCGGACTCATCGACCCTATTGGTCATCCACAAATAGTAGATGGGAAGCTCTCACGTCCTCTCACGGATATGACTCACCGATCTTCGAGCGCCCGTGAGCCCAAGTCTAACTATTTGCAACCCTACCAATAAAAGGCCCCTTTCGGGTATCCGTAGCATGGTTTATGTCCTCTCCCGGGTTGGTTACCGGTCTTGAGCGACCATCAAACCATACACTACCACTAGTCATTCGGTCTCAATGCCCTTCCGATTCGGGTCTGACACGACAAGGATAAACCTAACCACACAACTAGACAATCCTATGTATGTCATTCAATAACCCGGGAAAGTGTCCATAGGCAACTTCGGAGAACATTCCATACTATTCCCTCCGATGCCCAAGGACAGAAGCATCAATAGGACACTCCCAAATCTCAAGTTATACTTAAGCAATCACATATTCAAGTCCATCATTTCTCATACATTCAATACATCTTCATGGTAAAAGTTAAGTCATAATATTGAAATGATTCACCATGAAAACAAGTAACAAGAATAAATCATTATGACAAGAATATATGAATCAAAATACTACTGTTCTAAAACATGTATAGCAGTCCTATAATAATCAAGATCAAATAAGAGATTATGCACATTAAGTACAAGTACCAAAACATAAGTTCATAGCCTATGTATCTATGGAGATAACCATCCTTACCTTAGGTTGAGTTGTTGATGAATCAAGAATTTACCAAGGAATGGTCCAAAAGTAGTGTTAAGACCCTAAACAAACATAAATAAGAAGTTAGAGAAGAAATCGGGAAGATCGGATGTCGAACGGGTCAAAACTGGCTAAGTTTGCTGTCAGCAACAACTTTGGTCGATGGTCTTTGGTCGATGGCATCGACCAAAGAGGATCGACCAAAATGTCTTCGGGACAGAATAATGGGTTTTAGGGATTTTGGTCTGAAGTTGGTCTTTCGGGGCTCGGATCAATCCGGAACTTGGAGGGATGCTTAAGAACAATATGAGAACACTACAAATCAAGGAATTAACATAATCCAATGGTCTAAATAGAAAGCCCCAATTTGATTTACTAAGTTCAAGAGACTAGCATCATAGCACGGGTTGAAATTGATTGCATTGGCATTGAAAAGGCATGCGTTAGCTAAGGGAACTTATAGGAATTTGATTAGGATCATATGCTAGTGATAAACATGTACATAGCATACTATACACTTCAGTTTTTGTACAAGAAGGCATGATGTTAAGAAGAAAATCAAAGAATATATGTGCTAGACTTGAAATGGGGGCATAGCATCAATAGATAGGTGAGAGGATCATAGGTTAAGCATGAGTGGACACTTGGAGTGATGGTTGCAAGGTTGCAGCACCATCTCCAAGGTCTCAACAACAAGAGAGGGATAGAAAAGAATAGAAAAGGATAGGATGGAGAGTGGAAGTGATGAATCATACCTTGTAGTTGTAGATGGAGACAAGAAACAATGATTAACAAAGAGTTTTGGTGGAGTCTTCTTCACAAATGCCTAGGAGTTGCTTTGGGAAGCTCCCCCCCACGTTCTCAGGAGTGAAAATGATTGCAATAGGGCTCAAAACACGAGGCTAGTATAAATAGAATAGGGAATATTCCAAGAATCATTAACTTGTTTGACTGGGAAACTTTGGTCGATGGTCTTTGGTTGATGGCATCGACCAAAATGTTTTTCAGCAGAAAAACAGGTTTAGTTCAGCAACTTCAGATAGGGACTTGGAGGGCTATACAAGGTCAAATTGAGTGGGGTTTTCTTCTACAATTCAATCACGAAGTCTAGTTTCGGGGAATACCTTCGGATTGTGCACGGGAGTTCATTAGGTGTTTCAACTAAATCATTCTTCTTTGATGCGCAGGCTTTCATTAAACACTGACAATGTACTCAAGAAAGGGGTATCATCGTCAATCTCCATGGGCTCAGTCTCCGACTCATAATTATCAATCAAAAGGGTCCATAAGTCTCATCTACCACCTCTTCGGGTCTTCGGACCTAAAAACAACAGTGGATCCGGGTTAGGGTCAGGGTTAGAACAGGGCTGGATTTTACATGTAGTACTATAATCGAGCATTATTTATAATATCTATGCCATTAAATGAAAAAATAACAAATTCTAATGTTGTTGGTAACTATAGCTTAGCAGAGTGATGATGACGATAACAATTCTTAATTAATACAATTATCTATGTGAAATATCAAGAAATTGTATCCAATGTAAATAAATGTGTCAACACATAACAATGAGCATGTCCGACCCTTGAGATATATGTGAGCCATAAGAACAGGTGTAGCAGTAACATAATGCATTATGTAGAGGTACAAATGGTTCCTTAGACTCCACATTTCCTGCCTCCTCAAGCAGAGGTATCTTGTACTGGAACTAGCTCAAGTCTTGTAACATCATCTAAAATAAAGATTTTTCGAGGGATGAGTTCCACCAAACTCGTGAGGGGAAAGCAATCACACCCATTACGCATGCAGTGCAATCCTATATGCCACCCATAAACATGTATCATTATGCAAGTCTTTAACTACTGTATCATGCTTTAAAATAAATTTCAGCTCTCTATGGAAGAGCCACACTCAATCTATGTCACTCAATCCATGAATGGGGATTTGAGCTAAAGACCACACTCAGCCCCACGACCATGGTTAAGGATCTCTTAGTCTGCTTGTATCTAATCTCATCTCAACTTTTTATCATCTCATTCCATCATCATCCTCACCACTCATCATAATCATTAGCATTCATGGCAAAGGACTGGCATGTGTTAGGGACTTGCCTAGCCTAATAGAAGGACTTATACTTAGAGTGCATACAATGTTTAAGCAATATTACCCTCAAGTACTCCACTTTATTGGCCTAGTATCCCCACCATTCTAGGAGCATGGATCCTCATGTACACCCCTCTGTTGGATGTACACCTTAATAACCCTATGCCAATACCTCCAACACCCACTATTTTGGCATGACATAAATGGTATACTAGTGTACTTGATGTCCCCTCACAGATTTTCCTCCACTCTTGGGCGCCCACTAATACCACTATTCTATACCACGGGTTGCCAACCTCAATAACCCTTTTGATAAGGGTTTGATGCTACCCAATGCAACTATATGGTTATGTACATATGTAGGAATGCATGATCATGTGGAGATGCATGACTAGTTAGAGGCAATGGCCATAGCCACTACCCCCTATACACCATATTGGATGCAAGTTCCCAACCTCTCATATCATTTTTAGTCGATTGTATCATAAATCTCTCACGTCATTTCCATACCATTGTATCATAAAAACAATAAACAAGCATTGTAGAGATAATGCAAGATATGTCATATCACAACCACTTGCATGAATGCACCCTATGAATGCATGACCTACTATACTCATGACATCCAAATGTAAAAATAATTATATTGCATAATTAAACCTAAAGCTACCATCTAATTTCCCCTCACCTTGCTTTGAAGTTTGGTTGACCGAATTTAGGTGTCACCTTTAAAATCCCCCAATTTATATTGCATAATCCCCTATTAATGTTCAAACAAGTCGGAGCACGTTTGGTAATGAGCTATATAACTATTTTTGGCGTTCTATCGTTTTCAAAACATAGAAAAATGACAAAAATGCATTTGGCAAACTGGGTGGTTCTATCATTTTCAGGAAATGAACTGGTTCAGTTTTTGTGCTTGAGAAGGCTTTTTTGCAAGACAACTTTGACATATTTTGTTGTTCTCATGATCAAAAAGAAACTCTCATTGGAAATCAATAGGAATTGCACTCAACTTAAATTTCCTTCACACATGATTCTATTCAAAGGCTTTCTTCGTTTGCTTGGTCTGCTACAGATGCTGATCAAAAAGATTCATTCCTTGGTGGATTGATTTGCTATTGCTTTTCAGCCTCTTTGGGCTTTGGAACATCCATTTACTACATTCTCCCACTGGCCATCCTGACAACAGCTGGTTTTTGGCACCGGGCTAGCTTATGGATGGATTTTCTGATTGGAAATATTACATACTATGAGCTACTGGAACCTATGTTGGTGACTTCCCTAGCCTTGTTCCCTATGGACTGTTGTCTTCCTACCCTTCCATACCTCTCTGGGTTATTGGGCTTTTAGAGGTCTTTGAAAGGCTTACACGAGAACACTGAGCTATTGCTTGCTGCCCGCTGACAAGCCAAGAGCTATTGTCGTATCAAGCAAGAGCAAAGAGCTGAGCTTGCCCGAGCTGGGTATATATATATAAAGACTTTAAACAAGGGCTAATTACTGTGACACCCCAAACTATAGGTTAATTACTACCTTATCACCTACAACTTTTTAAATTACTAATATAACCTTAGACTTTGCTTGAAATTATTGTTGCCTACTATTGTAAGCTCTGTTAGTTAATTGATGGCGTAGCTTTGTATTTTTCTAAAACTCCAAAATAAGTCTAAGGTTTGTTAATATTTATTCATCTCACTAGGATTCGACTCTTTGAAATCCAAATGAGAAGAATATAAGGGCAAAATCGATGTTTCATATGTTTTTTTTTCTAAGTTAGGGTATTTCATTTTTTGGCTTGTTAATTCCAATGATGAAGGATAGATTGGACATTGCACATCCAACCTTAGTAGCCTCTGAACATTGTTAAAAGTGAGGGGGGGGGGGAGTGCAATAGCAATTTCATAAAGAACATGATTCTATTAGTAATTAAGCTATAATACAATTGGGGCAACAATAATTATCTATTTTTATTTTTTTTAATTTGAATATTAATGTACATTTTAGTATATTAAACCTCAAAAAAAATTTGGGCTTATTTTATATATGTATTAATGGAATCTTTTATTATAGAAATTGATGTTAAGAACATAAATAACCAAATACCAGTTTGGCCCACAACTGTTCTCCAAAGTTCTAAGCACATGTTTTACCAAACAGCCAATCTTTGTACTCATACCGCTGTCTCTTGATAAAAATGTCAAAAAGTGATTTTGGGAAAGAACGTACTTAGTATTCGTGTAGGACTCATTTCATAAGAATTACACTACGTATTCCATGATAGCAACATAAGCTATTTGATACCGTATTGACTGCCTTTGTTGTTGCACATAACCCAATCCAAAATTTGGGGCTTTTCTTCCCCACTCTCTGGTGGGGTTTCCCTTGCGAAGGTACGACATTTCATTAGTATCCCTAAGGTATTTAGCCTACCAATTTCCTTCTAGTGCTTGTATAAGAGCACTTCTAGTTTATGTGGATGACATTGTCATCACAAGTAGTAATGAAGAGAGATTTATGCTCTAAAGGCATTCCTTGGGGCTAAATTTGAAATCAAAGACATGGGAGAACTTAGATATTTTTTGGGCTTCGATCAGGCATACTTAGCTAATGGTCTCTCTCTTTTCCAAAGAAAATATACTCTAGACTTATTGGGGTGGGGGGAGGGGGGAATAGATGTTAAGATGCAAGCCTACTGAAACTCTTGTTGAGCCTAGCCTACACTTGAAGGCTAAGGAAGGGAAACCTGGGGATAACGCCAACTATCAAAGATTGGTTGGGAAGCTGATTTATTTATTTCATACTAAACCAGACATTATTTTTGTTGTTGGCCTAGTAAGTTAGTACATACACAATCCTTACTCCACAGATCTAGATGTTGTCTACTGAATCCTAAGATATCTAAGGCCGCCCCAAGTAAAGGAATTTTGATTTCTCCACATGGGAACTTGAACATTGAAGTATACATATGTGTGAATTGGGTAGGATGCCCAGATGATAGAAAATCTATCTTTGGGTACTGCACCTTTGTGGGAGGAAACTTGGTGACTTGGAGGAGTAAGAAATATGCAATTATTGCTAGGTCTAGTGCCTAAACAGAATTTAGAGCAATGGCATAGGGGATCTGTGAAGTGTTGTGGTTGAAAGGGCTTCTTCAAGATCTAATTGTAAAGTCAAAAGCTCATTCACAATAGTTTTCATATAGCAAGTTAGCAATTAGCATAGCCCATAATCCATTTTAGTATAATAGGACCAAGCATGTGGAGATTGACAGACATTTTATCAAGGAGAAGATCGAGCCTAGACAAATTGACATTTCCTTTGTCTTGTCAGAGAACTAGAACGTTGATATCTTCACAAAGTGTTTGAGTACTAAAGTTTTTGGAGATGTTTTAGTAATTGGCTATGATAGCTATCTATATATCAACTAGAGGGGGGTGTTGTAAGTCTGAAAAAAATAAAGGATAGAACTGTCCCTAGAGTATTATTTGTAATAATCCCACATCATTGTACTCTTCCATTATTATAATAAAGATTGACTATGCACTTTTGACATAAGTCAAAAGTTCTCACACCATTCAACAGTAATATAGTCTATTATTTCTATAAATAATGGCTTTAAATTCATTTGTGCATCCAACTTAGATGATTCTCTCACAAAAAAGAGTCCACTCTATGGGCTGCTATTCTCTTCCTTAGCACGAAATGGTGACCTTATGGCAACCTTCCATCATCAAAAAAAATGGTGGCTGAACAGTAGCTCCCCATCATCATAAAATGGTAACTGTACGGCAGAATTATACTGTACTCAATGAGGAAGAGTTGGCCATGAGCAAAAGCTTTTTCTTCGTCTTTTGCAGTCCACTCAGTCTCCTTGACAAGAGTATCATATGGAGAATTTGCAGCACTTGCCCCTTGTTGAGGCACTTACGTTCTAAGGTATAGTTCCATATTGAAACCCTCTCAGAAACTCTTTTCTTCTTAGGCATTCCATAATGCTGTTCCTTATTGGAACGCCCTTCATGGCCTTTATTTTATTGGTTATTTTTAACATTTTCAACATGGCTTAATCTCTTGACTGAATTACTATTCAGTCTAATATCAACTATTTTTTGTGGAAGAGCTTTCTTTAAAACACCTCTCGATCTTTGTGATGGCATCCTAGGACAACATTCAACGTTGTCTCTACCAACAAATATAGCCCTTCCCGTTAGCCCCTGATTTGGGACTGACTGGTCAGCATTTTGGCTAACTAATGGCTGTTGACATTGACCTACAAATTGATTTTTGGCCTTTTCTTTGGCTATAAAGTCTTCAAAACCCAGGACGCCATGCTTCGCCAATTCCGCCCTCCCCCAGATCAACTCTTGTGTAGATGGTTCACTTGTGATGAACTTTATTGATTGCCCCTTGTCAGAGACTAATTGGTTTGCTTTTTGGCAAGCTAATGGCTGCTGATGTTGACCATTCGCAGATTGATTGTTGGCCTCAATTAATATTCTTCTTTCAGCCTTCAGCCTCTTCATAAATTTGAGAAGCATAGCCTATAGATTCTAGATTTCAGTCATCCATTCATTGGGAGCTGTCCTCATGGCAACATTTATGCCTCTTATCTCCTAAGCAATATACTTATAATTGGCAAAGGGTACGTACTGAAACACGGTTGTCATCTGTTCTACCATAATACTGATGGTATTCATCAATTTTGTCATGGTGTGGATGGTTATCAACTCAGGGCTGCTGGCCCACTAGGTCTCTGAACTGAAATTTTAACTTCTAATAGCTTGTTGAACTTGTGAATCCTCGAAGGGATTTATCTATTCTCACCTGTATTTTTAATGTCAAGATGTTCTCTATACTTGTTGGTGTCGATTCTACCAAGGTTGCGATTCTACCAAGGTTGCAAATCATGGATTACACCAAACGATTTAGTTTTGGCTCAAACTGATCAGATCTACATACACTTGCAAATTCACTAAAAGATATTGTCAGAAATGGAGCTGATCAGTATGATCAGCAATTTATCTCTGACGATCAAGTCAATAGAGAGTTAGATGAGGTCGAAATAGAGCTCGAGAGAGTCCTAGATTTCAAAGAGCTAAGAGCGGGAAAGTTGCAGGTCTATAGTGAAAATAGAGTGTCCTCTTTTTTCTTATGCTGACTCCCGATTTATAAATTTTTCTTATTGATCAGGTCATATTTGGACCATCGAATGCACACCTTTAGATAAATGGTTATGATTAGATTCCCGTGTAACTAATGGCTCAACCTTGTGTTATACTCGGACCACCGGTTGACTCAGTACAAACCGATAATTAATGGTTTACCAATCACATGAGCCCCCACGCCTGCTGACCAGGTTTACCTTAGCTGATACTCTGGTTAAGAGGCTTAAACTGTTCCTATGATCCGCATGATTATTCTTTGTCAGATTCGTTTGGATTTGTTCTCAATCCGTCTTTAGCTATGAGAATTCATCAGTATTTGACTGGTCATGAGAATTTATTTGGAAACACTGAGCTCATCCTTTGATCAAAAGAGTTCATCAAGGAATCCTGAGGTCATTTTATAATCAAGAGAGTTCATCAGGGAGCTCTGAGCTCATCTTCTGATCAAAAGAGTCATCAGAGGATAATCCTAGAGCTCATCTTTTTATCAAAAGATTTCATTAGAGGATGTTAAATTCTTCCTTGACCATGAGAGTTCATCAATGAATATTGGGTTCATCAGAGCCATCCTTTCTTCCTTAGAGTTATAAGTCTGACTCAAGCTTTATCTTAAAATTTTTACTTCCACATGGCCAAATTTGAATCCCCCAATGTTAAGGATTCTTCGAGAACTGGGTAGGAATCGCGTCTTGATTCGAGATTATTCGTAACTTGATCACCTCATCTTGGGAAAATGCTCAACCCCCATTATCATTTCAAAAGTCTAATAGAGTTCCATCTTGTCAGCCTTTGGCATTTTCTCATAAATGCTTGGTTTTTCGTATCCAATACACTTGATCCTCCAAGGTATGGCTTTGTACCTCTCTTTTTAGTTTGACTAATTTGTTTATTCCACGTGTCCAATTGTTTCCCTCCAAAATGCTGATGATTCGCCTTTTCTTTCTCAAGCGTCGATTCAATTTAGTTACATCCGTTAATTCGAAGCATCGTATATTTTCCCTCCAAATTCAGAGAGTTTCCATTTGCATTGTTTCACTTCTTTGTTTACCTTGTCCTCAGTTACGCCTTTTCTTCTTCATCTTTTTTCTGTGCTTCGTCTTTTTAAACCCAAAATTTGTTTGCAAGACAAGTTACTGTGCGAAACTTTTTGAAGTTTTTTCATCTTTCTCCCTTCTTTTTTACCTTCCTTTTACTTTAAAATTCCTTTCAAGACCCGACTAACAACCTTGCAGGCCCCAGCCCTATTCCTGAACTTGAGGCTTCTTCGAATCTTTCTTCAAAAAAGGCCTTTCTTGACCCTTCTGCTGCTAGACCCTATAGAGCCCCAGTGCTGATTGGATCCTGTTCCTTATGCCCACAATGAAGTCAGTGTCCCTTACGAGCATGTAGAAACCATTGCATGGGAAGAAGAAAAACTCCAAGACTATTGGTCCTGAATGGTTTCCAGCGAGGATCAAGAAAACAATTCTGTTGCATATCCACGGTTTAACAGACAAATTGAGATAACCAACAAAACCCTTCTCAACAAGGATAAAGAGGCGATTGGAGGAGGCAAACACTCAATGGGTAGAAGAGTTGTCGTATGTACTCTGGGTGTACAGAACTACAATACGAACCCCTACTAGAGAGACTCCATTTAATTAACATATGGTTCAGAGGCCCTAGCACCAATAGAAGTGGTAGCAGGATTGGAGAGATCATAAGCATATGATCCAGAAATGAATGAAAAAGGACTGAGGGCAAATCTAGAATTTATTGATGAAGTGAGAGAAAATGCGTTGTATCGAAACATAAGAGTATCAAAGGAGAACAACAACCTATTATAACACAAGGGGGAGACCCAGATCTAAAGGTGCGCATCCGATAGTCCAAATAAGACCTAATCAGTAAGAACACATTGTTGGAAAAGAATTATACCAGCCTAACACGGAATAGGATACCTTAGCATCAACTATGTAATTGATCTACCAAGGAACCTTTTTCTGCATTGTGCATTAAACATCTGCTCTTCAATAACTAAAATGGCATATCACATTTTTCATCCAATTTAATGCATCAGAAGACTAAAATGAATGCCTAACATGTGCACGCCATATAATATCCTACCCACTCTACGATAACTAAAGAGAACTAACCCACTGGCACTGCACATGCACCCGCAGGAAGGGGGAGTCTTGTTTGGAGTTGATGTGGTTTGACTGTTCATTCTATCAGCTCAGCGATAAAGCACACATCAAACATAATGATGAAGGAATTAAATACAAAAAGAAAAACTTGATTAAGTAATTGACTTAAATAGTACAAAACTGACTACCGTCCTTGGTAGTAATGCAGTCGAGAACGTGAAAATTAAAGCTTAAGTGTCGTTGATACGGAATCCTGCTCGTCCTTCCCTGTCACGAATCCTGTAAAACATGAGCTCGACCTGGTGTGGTAGAGGTATGTCTCCGACGAGCAAGTCAGTACCAATGTGATATGATCACAACTACTCAATAGAGAATTCAAGTAATTGATCACACATAATCTCTCTCTCCTCATTATGTTTACCTGAGGTGTTTATATAGTGTAAGATAGTAGAGTTAGATTTGGAATATGACTCTAAGATGAGTTGTTCTAGGAAAGTAACTCTACGAAGAGTTCTTTACCTAACTTTTCTTTCCATCAAGTTGATAGATGATAGGAGTTTACCTTTGTTAGGTTTCCTAAACATGAAGGTCGGATACTCTTGACGTTGTGGTTGGTCCTATCATGAACCGTATGGTCGAGCCATATTAAGTAACAAGCCTGGTCGGATCGTGCAATCATGAGTTTAGACCGGAATGTATAGAATGATCAATTTTATCCTTAACAAGTGCCTTCACTACATCTTGATGGGCCTCTGTGCATGTAGTCACATCCTTTGAACTCCCAATGATATGACCCTTGAACCTACTGATGCCACCTGAGTATATTCTCTTCTCACAAAAATTACACTGTGTTTTATTTTTGTCTCCATCAATAGTCACACAGTATTGCCATGTTGGGTCAGTCCTCCCTCCTACTGTTGGTCTCTCAAGCTGTCCCTGTGGCTGTGTCTGTCCCCGTCCCTATGACTGTCCCCGTCCACCCTGGGAAGGCTCAGCTCCCCTCTGACTCCCACTAGCATACATGATGACTGTTGCATTCAAAATGATGGCTTAACCGCATAAATCACTCAACAAATAACAACATCAAAATTATTTTTTATACACAAATAAACAATCATATATGAAATTATGAATATTGCATGTATGATGTAAATATGTAATCATGTACTGATATACCTAAGCATAATTGCATAAGTGCATAACTTTATAAGTATATAACTATTATGTATTAAATACTAATTATTAAGTATTAAGTATTAACTAGCAATTCTTCTTCTTATTTTTAAATACAAAATGAATTTTACAATTTTGTCGGCAAAAAAAATAAGCTGCCCATATCAAAACTAGCGATGAAGCCACATGGGTAACACAGCCAACAGTTAAAAAAATACTTACATAATTATTCCATAATTTTCAAAACCTTTTTCCCCATTTCCCCCTATTTTTTCTATTTTTCATAATTATTGATATTATTATTAATATTTTAATAATTTTGAAAAATAAAAAAATGTATTTATTGGGTCAAAAATATTTCGACTCTGTGAGTCCGTAGATCGGCTCACGGAGTTCCACATATGTTTTTCTTATCATCATACAACATTTATATCACTTAAAAAGTAACCATACAAGATAATCAAAATATAATTTCTTACTCACAAAAATAAAAAATAAATTACTTTGAAAAAAAAAAATTTCTGACTCTGTGAGATTATAGATCGGCTCATGGTATTCAACATATATTAATTTCATAATCATCCAACATCATTATAGCATGCATTTTGTCAAAAATTACTTGGAGAAGAATGATTATTTGTTTGATGAAAAAACTCCCAGATTTGTGAGAAACCCCGCCTGATCGACAGAAACAATGTAATATCTGGCAATAACGAAGCAAAATGTACTTGTAGATGTCAAAGATCCGACTAAAATATGGTGAAAAGTGCGAAAAATAGAGAGAGAGAGAGAGAGAGAGAGAGAGAGAGAGAGAGAGAAGCTCTGGAGAAGTGAGATAGGAGAGAGAAATTAAAAAAAAAATTGATTTGGAAATTCAGCCGAAATTCGCCTGAATTCCTGTATTTATCACCAGAAGTGGGGATATATCGCCGACTTAATGTAAAGTCGGTGTCGCTGGAGGGTTTGGCGATACGGCGATTATCGCCGACACACGATACAGTGATTGGGACATAGTTTTGAGGCATAAATTCTGAGTCTTTGTATTGCTGTGTGATAGTTATGAGTCCAGATCCTTCCCACCCAGCCTACTCGTATAGCCATACACTCACAATCACATGAGTGTGGACTCACATAGGAATGTAAACGGATTGATTCGGCTCGAATATGGTAATATCTGAATCCGATATCCATCAAATATGTATATTTATGACTGAATTCGAATTTGTTTGGTTAATTGAATTTTCGGATAATATCCAATCCGAATTCAAAATAATCCGATGGATAAAAATATCCGAATGTAGTTCGAATATCCGACTAGAGTAATTATTGATAGTTTAAGGTAATTAGTTACTCTTAATGAATATCAACAGAGGGGCATTCCCCAAAATTAGACGTTAATTGATACGGATATTAGATATGGATAGTATTCGTCAAGTATCTAATTGGATAATATCCAATTTAAATTTGGCACATCCGAATTCGAATCCGATTATTAATTGGATCATTCGAATTCAAATTCGGATACTCTTAAACATATGTAAATACGAATCGAATTCGACTATCTATTTACATTCTTAAACTCACTCTCATAGAGCAGCCTATATCAGGGTAGGATAGTATGGTTGTATTGTTGTATGCGCTGGGTGAAGAGAAATCAAATTTGATAGTTAGGCTTGTCAATGGGGAAGCCAATGGTGTAGCTATACACCATTCTTTGAATTTGTGTTCATGTTTGTGTGGACGTAGGCACATTATTGCGACACCTGTCATTCAAAGAAATCAACAATAAGACGAGTGTGTAACTTAGTAATTAGATTTATTAAGTTTGAAATTTTATTGAAATTAAAAAAAAAAAATTGCCGCTGGCCGGATTAAAATTTACAAAAAGAGGGCAACTAAGAAACTAAGAAACCCTAACCCGTGTGTGAATCCACTCTGGTTGCCTTCTCTGTTCAACGGTTGAGATGAGGCAGTGGAGAGAAATATTTTGAAGGATCGTGACCTAATTCTTCGCGGTCTCACTAGAAATGTCGGTAATTGCAGTTCTGTAGATATTCTCTAGGATACTTGATTTCATTTTTTTTTGACTAAATAGAGGTTCTCATTCTCATGTTTCACGTTTGATTTTTGTCTTACATGTTCAGTTATTTGATGCCCTTAAAATCTAAAATCACAAAATTTCGTTTGCTGAGCAGCGTAAGAGGGACGCAGAGCAAAAAATAACAGGTTCCAGGAAACTTACTCAAGAAAAAACCAAGAAGAGGCATCAATTTCAAAAGAAAAAAAGAAGAAGAAAGAGACATACCACTCCAAGTCAAAATGGAGCAAGTGGGGAACACTTTTTCATGAACTAAATTTTCTTCACGGAAATTGAGTAGTTTAGTTTCCTCTGTCAATCAACTTTGAGACCAAGAAAAAGAATAAAACGACATTACCTAATCCCAGTTTGTCACTGAAAACAAAGAATAAAACGACATTTACCTAATCCCAGTTTGTCACTGAAAACTTAGAACTGAGCAACACTAGCTTCCTACAATTCAAGATCAACTTGTAAATCAGAAAGATACAAATTTCCATTAACTAAACCAAATTGGTCCCGAACCGATGGCCCAACTAGGTCCATGGCCTTCAATCAAAGTTACTTGAGTCATGAGGGGCTTGACCCTATGTCATTAAGACGATGCAAAGACAGGTTAGGAATCTATGTCCATGGCGTTCAAAGTGATAAAGTGTTATCCAATCACTTCATCATCCCTTCCGTGCCTCTTTTTATTTATAATAGTTATTCCAAACTTTAGTACACTTCCACAGAGGCTGGTTTGGCCCATCTCAAACTGAATGACAGTGTGTCTGCCTAATATGTTGAGACCTCCGTTGGTTATTAATACTAGTAAATAATCTAAGTCTGCAAAAGGTCTAAGATAAACATAGCATAAGGTACACAACTGTATCAATGAAAGGCACTAAGGAAGTAGCAGGTTAGGGTAAATACTAAGCTATCTTTTGTTGATGTAAGAGATGAACCCATGACCTCTTCACTAAGAAGTGTTGGTTTCACCACTAGAACAGCTCTATGTTTGCTAATCACACTTAGATTTTGCTATATCTTATCACACAAGTTTTAGCTTAGATAGAGAAAATGTGTCTTAGATAAAAAAATGGCAATGGGTTGATGACTTTTTTTTTTTTTTGGTGGTTTGGTTTGCTAAGGGGTCATCTTTATTAAAAGAAATTGTGAAAGGAGAATTACATCACGAGGGTCTCATACACTAAGGGACCTCTCTCACACGCATATAACACACGAAACAAACTCTTACCTCCTTATAGAAGAGTGTGGATCATCTTTTCTGAAGGGGAGAGAGAACCCCCGACAGCCTTACAACCACAAATTATGTGGGGCCCAGAAGTAAAAAATAATAAAATATTAAAAAAAACCCCATTATCCTAATGCTGTGGGCTCCCCCTGTAATTTGTGGTCAGCAGCCGTCAGGAAGCACAGAGTGCTCCTCGTAATTGGGAGAAGGAACCATCTAGACTTTCCTTAGAATCCATATCTAGCGTGTTCAGCCGCATCTTACTCCAATACTTTTCAAATCATTGCAAGGCATGTGAATAAGTAGGGGTGTAAATGGATAACCGAAATCTGCTTCCGAATTCGTATCCGCATCCTTTTAGGGTATCTAAATCCGTCCGATAACTAATAGGATGCGGTTATGGTATACCCATTTCTTACCAATTATTATCCGTCTGATAAAATTATCTGATTAAGTTACTTATTTAGATTTATTATTCTTAATTTTATAAAAAATTACCTATGATATGTGACTATTTTTCTAGATTTTCTACTAAAATAGCTACCAAAATTGCTAAATTCTTAAATTTCAAACCTAGCCCTCACAAATAAAAGGGTAAAAAAATAAACAGGTAGTCAAAAACTTATATTCAATATGTATTTATGTCCATCTAAAAAAGAAGCTACTTAAGAAAATAACTATCCGATTATCATTCGAATCCAACGGAACCCGTCCAAAAACTGATAGGATATTATTCGAATCCGTCTGAATATAATAGGATGCGGATATGGTATTACCACTATCCGATCCGAATCCGGTCCATTTACACCCCTATGAATAGGTGGAGAAATCAAGGCATCAACCCTCAAGGGGCTCAGTACACCAAAAGCTTTATAACAATCCCAACATATCGTCATCAAGTCATTAACCCTATGGATAAATAACATATGTCCATCAGTCATACTTAAAGGTTCAAATTAAATTTAAAAAAAATTGAATTTTTTGCATGGTGCCCCCTTAAGTGGGGTTTAAATTCGAGACTACCCCCTTAAAGGGGATATAATCCATTGTGCCCCCTCTGAACAAAGTGTCAAGCACTTTGACTGTTAAGAATGGAGTGTAAAATATCCAATATACCCTTTTAGGTGTATAAAAGCTAAAATACCCCTAAATTAATTTTCGTTGATTTTTTGCGCCCTGGGTGAAGAGAGAATCATCTTCCTTGAGCTAGAAACCCCACCACAGTCCCTCCCCATCCGGCGACGAAATTGAACAAGTCAGCTTGGATGATGATGTGCAGGTTTGGATGGGATCACCCAATGTTATTTTCAAGCTGACTTATTCTCGTTCATGGTGAGCAGCATCAATAACTCCATAAGGCCAGCAAACAAAAACTTCTTTCCTTCTTTTGGTAATAAAAATTTTCTGCAAACAAACAACTGATGACTAGATATTCCAACTCCTGTAAATTAGTTAATCAGATAATTAGGTTAAAGACTTAAAGTAAGTGGAGAGCTTGGTGATAATCATTATATATTTATGAAATTAAATATGATGTCCATGAAATCTGGATATTTGTGAAGGCAATGTGATCACAATCACTGACCAATGGTGCTTTTTCACGAGGACAGAAAATTGTGTGACAATTTCCTCAACCAAATTTACACGGAAACCAAGAAATCAAAGAAAGAGACGTACCACCGTTGAGAGTCAAAATGGAGCTGGTTGAAAATGCTTTTATTCTTCGAAGGCACAAGGAAGTTGCGCACGCTCTTGCTAGGAGGGCATTGTTGATTTCGTGTACGACGGTTTGGCCTAATTTTATTCCTTGGCTCTAGACGCTATGTAGGCATGCAACCTCGGTTGTTTCACGGTTTTCTTTAGAATAGTGACTTTCCATACTAAGAAAAAAAAGAAAGAAAAAAAACCCACGAAAGTTGCAAAATACTTTGCTCTACCAATCAACTCTGAAACCAAGAAAAGAATAAATCCTCTACTTCACTGGGTTAGCCTCTAAGGCATTTACCTAATCCCAGCTTGTCACGAGAAGTTAGAGCTGTTTCAACAACTTATCTTTGTTGCAATCATGGCCGCTTTAGACTCAGCTTCTTCTTCCTCTGTTGCCTCTGCAACTGAACCTTCTTCGACTTACGATGTGTTTATCAACTTTAGGGGCGAAGATCTTCGCAACAATTTCATTGGATTCCTGTACAAAATTATGAATGAGAAAGGAATCAATGCCTTTCTTGATAGTAAAAAACTACGGACTGGAGAAACAATTGGCCCAGCCCTCTGTGAAGCGATTAGGGGTTCCAAAATCTCAATTCCTGCCTTTTCTAGAGGTTATGCAGATAGCAAATGGTGTCTAGACGAACTTGCTGAGATAGTTAAATGCCATAGATCCAACAAACAAATAATTATGCCCATATTCTTCTTTGTCAACCCATCAGATGTTCGGAATCAAACCGGAACTTTTGAGAAAGCATTCCTAGAACATCAAAAGAAGTTTGAGCCTGAGAAAGTAGAGAGCTGGAGGGAAGCTTTGAGAGTGGTAGGGAAAATGAAAGGAGATGTTCTTGACGATACTAAGTAAGTCTCCAGCCCACAAAATTTTTCTCCAGTTAAGTCTCATTATGTTTTTTTTTTTCCCCCTCATTCTATAGTTGTTAGCATTTTACAGATTTTCATTGCAAAAAATTCTTCAACCTGTTTGTTCTTCTCTACCTGATAGTTTCATTTCCCTGCTCGCTCTTGTGACTTTATTTTTAAATAAAATAACTACAGGGATCAAGCAGAGGTAGTTGAATCAGTTGTCAGAAGGGCTCTAATGGAATTGGTCTATAGGACACGCTTGGCTGAGTGCAAGTACCCTATTGACATGGATTCCAGAGTAAATGATATATTATCATTATTAAATATTGGCTCCAATGATGTTCAATTTGTGGGAATTTGTGGTCTTGGTGGTGTCGGAAAGACGACTCTTGCCAAGGTTGTCTACAATGTCATCCTTTCAACTTTCAATAAGCATTGTTTTCTTTCAGACGTTAGAGAACGAGCAGCACAATTTAGGGGTCTAGTGTCATTGCAGGAGCAATTCCTAGAGGATATTTTCAAAGAAGAATTTAAAATAAGAGATTTCCATAGTGGAAAAGGATTAATAGAAGAAAGAGTTAGTAGGAAAAAAGTTTTTCTTGTTCTTGATGATGTTGATAGTAAAGAACAGATAGATGGTTTGGCTGGTAGTCTCAAATGGTTTGGTCAAGGAAGCAGGGTCATAATTACAACTAGAGACGAACATATTTTGAACTTGGCTAAAGTTAATGGAGATAAAATATACAGGCCTCAATTGCTAGATCATGAGCATTCTCTTCAACTATTTAGTTGCCATGCCTTTCAAAATAGCCAGCCTCCTGAAGATTATATGCAACTCTCACATGATGTGGTACAACATTCTGGAGGGTTACCTTTAATTCTAGAGGTATTTGGGTCTTATCTATTAGATCTAAGTGACAAAGATGAGTGGGAACACACATTAAAATCGTTGAAAGAAATTCCTCCTAAAGAAGTCCAAAGAAAGCTAAGGATAAGTTATGACAGATTGGAAAATGATTTCCAAAGAGACATATTTCTTGATGCGGCTTGCTTTTTCATTGGATGGGAAAAGGAAATTGTAATTTCCATATGGGAATCTTGTGGCTTTTATCCAAAACCAGCAATATCCAGATTAACAAAGATGTCCCTCCTAAAGTTTGATGGTATATACTTGACAATGCATGATCAAATCCGGGACATGGGAAGAGAAATTGTCTTAGAAAAAAGCCGTAAAGATCCAAGTAAGCGGAGTAGGCTATGGTCTTATGGTGACATTGTGGAAGTATTAAGTGGGCATAAGGTAACCCTTAAACACCTCCCTCTCCCCCCCCCCCCCCTTTTCTTTTTCTTAATATAGTTCTATTTCCAACAATTTCCATTTGATTGAGTTTTTTTTTTTTTTTTTTTTTTTTCCTGTTTCTATTACAGGAAACTGACACAATAGAAGGAATAAGCCTCCAACATGCCTCACAGTTACCTTTTGATCTAACTACAGAATCTTTGGAGTTGATGCCTAATTTAAGGTTTCTTAGCATTTCTTCTTGGTTTGAAAGTTTTCCGAAGAGAAGTTTCCAGTTTTCCAGTTTATATTAGAGGAGATTAGTTTATGTCAAGCTATCAGACAACAATTCTATTCAGTTTTGGAATGTCAAACCTCCAGAAGAATATGAGGTATAGTATTCAACATTTTTCTTTTTCTCATTAATAATATTAAGTTTTATAGTTCATAATATGTATGTTTTCTTTTTGTTTACAGCAGTTTCAAAAGTCAAAAATTCTCAATCACAATAATTGTTATAGCATATCAAAGTCTCCCAACTTTTCATGGTTGCCTTTCTTGAAGCAATTAGACTTTGAAAGATGTAATTCATTGGATGAGTTAGATAAGTTAGATAAGTCCATTAGACAATTTAGTCAACTCAAAAGTCAGATTCTCAAGTGGTGCACATCACTTAAGAAATTTCCCGACTCAATTACGGTACTGAAAAACCTAGAGAAGCTTGAGTTGTCATACACAAGAATAGAAGAACCCCCAGGGATGTGTTCTCTGAAAATGCTTAATGTTTTTGATTCCTGCGAGTCACTCAAGCAATTGTTCGATAATGTTGGACTACTTGAAATGATTGAGGTATTTGATTCTCGATGTAGCACCGCACTTGTTAAGCTACCGAGATCATTCGGGGGAATGAGATCTTTGGATAGAATACAACTGGAAGAAATCCTTATCACTGAATTTCATGATGATTTTTCAATGACCCTAAATTTAGAGGAGCTAGAAATCACTGCTATCCCATGGCTTAAATCCCTCCCAGCAATTTTTTCAGCCTTCAAAACTTTGAAGCAATTAAAGATTTTGGAGTGTGGACAATTGGAAGACCTCCCAACACTTCCCTCTTGTTTGATTGAACTTTGTATTGAAGGTTGTTATTCATTGGTACGACTCCCTGATCTGTCAAAGTTAAAAATGTTGACAACATTAAAGCTCAAGAATTGTGGACAACTAGAGGAAATCCCAGGCCTTGAGGAAATATTTGAATCATTGTACGAATTGGATGTGCGAGGATCCCATAACTTGACACATACTCAAAAGAAGATTATACAGGTGCAGGTCCTCTTGATCATGTTTCCACAGAAACTACGTACCAATAATTAATTATTTTAACTATTGTCATGATTATTTGCAGGGAACACTATTGTCGGATGACAAGTCATGTTACCATTATTCCTTGACTGCAAATCAACGGATATATGATGGTGGTATTATTCTTTGCCTTGTTCTGCATTTCTCAAAAAAAATCATGGCATCAGTATTGGGTGTTCCTGTGATCTTCAACATAGACGTTTCTGCTTCCATCTACCAAAAGGAAAAAAAAATCAGCTGTTTCCATTCGCTAAGAGGGAAGGTTCTTGAGAATGGTATTGATGGAGATGTAATCTACATTTGTCATTTCCAAGGCTTTGATTGGTTTGGAGTTCCGGTGGACGAAAATGATGCAATTGAGATTTTAGATATCGATGCAGGTGACTACGAAGTAAAATTCTGCGAGGTCTTGTACAAGAACAAAGAACTTGGTACGTTGCAGAAGCGTTGTCAAAATTGGAATACGTTGAATTGGTCGTATATGGATGACGATGGTGGAGTAATTACATTAGATTATTGGCCCAATCAGCAACAAGCAAAGGAGGTATCAGCTCAATTCGCATTGAATGTGCCGAGGACAGACTTGTCGAATGTGTGAAGATACAAATTTCTGGGAGCATCACCACTGGAATCATCTTGGAGATTCCCTGGCAAGAGTAATCCAAAACAGGCAAATTTCTTTTATTGATTAATTAATTACCTCACAGTCACAAGCTTGGTTGTATTACTAATTCGATTGTTTCTGTTAGGTTTTTTATTAAAATCTATATTATCTATATATTAAGTTTCAAAATTAGTTTTTGCTTTTCTTTTATTTAATTGTTTTGTTTGTATGTGGGACCCTTGAGGTAAGGGTGGTAATGAGGCACCATGAGGTAAGGGTGGTAATGAGGCACCATGAGTTAAGGAGGCTTTTCATGACCTTGGTTAAAGGAGGCCCTTCATGGCCTTGGTTATGAGGCTCTTCATGACATTGGTCATGGGTCTTAAAGGTCTTGATCATGGTGATGAGGTGGGCTAACTTGAATGGTGGAATTACTCAAATTCTAACTCTTGACCTTTATTTCTCATTTCAACTTCATGACCATTCATGGCCATTACCATGAGTGGGGGTTAAGGTCTTTGAATGGGTTAAAGCCTATTCATTCCAAAGAAGTGAATATGAGAGTTACTTCCCCAAGTAGTGGGGAGGTTAGGTCAAGGGGTTTTATTCACATTAGTGGAGGAGGGACAAACCATTGATTCTCCGTTAGTGGAGAATTGATTCTCCCCTTGTGGGGAGGTGTGGTTTGGGCCTATATAAACCCAACCCTTCCTTGCATATTGTGTGCTATTGTAACTCTCCTCACTCACATTATTTGTTCTACAAAGTTCATTTCTTTCTTGAGTTGTCTAAGTGTTGTGCTCTAGCTTTTGGCTCCTTGAAGGGACTAGAAGAACTACCTCATCTTCTAGTTGGAGGTTGCTTTATCTTGGAGGTGGTGGTGCGAAGAACCCTTGGTAGTAGGGTGCATCAATTACCTTAAAGACAGCATCAAGGTGTGACTCAACCTCATCGATCGGTGGTTCGTTCGGTTGCAACTTCAAGCTCTCCGGATTGGCTAAAGACGATCTTCATCTCTCAATTGTATTGCGATTTCATCTTTGTATGTTTGAAGAATTTGTAATACAATTACCCCAACAAGTTTAAGGTAATTGCTTTGGAAGATCCAATGGCAAGTCTTGGAGATGGCGACTTCAACAAAGACGGAGACAACAACACTGAGGTTGTTGATGGAATTAACACCGGAGGAGATCCTTCAAACAATACCGTTGAAGGTAATGTCAACAAACAAGGTGACGACACTTTCGTTGCTATAGATGGTATGAGATATCCATTCCTTGCTACTCATGATTCAATCCCCACTAATGTAATTCCAACGATGTGAGATCTTATCCCGGATTTGGGTAAGATGAGGATTGTCACTTGAGTTCGACAAAATCGAACAGTTTGGAGGTCAAAACTTCAAAAGGTGGAGGCAAATGTTGCTATTTGCCTTAGCCCAAATTGGGGTGGCATTTGCCTTGACTGAACCCATGCCAGAAAAAAGTATTGATCCTGTTAAGGAGGGCAAAAGGGTGGCTTGGATTCAAGCGGACTACCAATGCAAGAATCGAATTCTGAATGCATTATCTAATGACTTATACCATGTGTATAGTTCATTAGAATATGCTTATTCGATTTGGGATGCTTTGGTTAAAAAGTATTCTCTTGAAGATGCTGGTTCAAAGAAATACTTGGTGGCTAGCTTTCTAAATTTTACTATGAAAGATAGTGACACAATATCAACCCAAATTGATTTATTTCAAATTGTGGTTGGGAAGCTAGCAAAAGAGAAAATGGTCTTACCTGAAGAATTTGTAACCGGTGCCTTGATTGAGAAACTTCCACCTTCATGGAATGCTTTCAAGATGTCTATGAAACATAAGAAGACAGGATTGACCTTAGACCAGTTGGTTGTAAGGATCAAGATTGAAGAAAGGAACCGGTTCAAAGACAAAGGTGAAAAAGATCTTGGAGAAAGTCGCCTAAAAGCGAACTTGGTGGAAACCAACAAGCAAAACAAGAAGAGGAAAAGTCATCAAGAATATATGAGTCTTCTAAGAAGAAGAAACTGACTTGTTTTGTTTGTGGAAAGGTTGGCCATTTTAAGAAAGATTGTAGGTTCAAGAAGAAAAAAGTTGAAAAGGTGAACCTAGTTGAAGATGATGTGTTTGTAGCTATGATCACAGAAGCCAATTTGGTTGAAAAACCAAAGGATTGGGTGTTGGATAGCGGTGCTACAAGACATATCTGTGGTGATCTCAAGATGTTTTCCTCCTATTCCATGGGCTCAAATGATGAAAAGGTATTTATGGGAAACTCCCAAAGTGCCCCTGTTATGGGAAAAGGTAAGGTGACTTTGAAACTTACTTCGGGAAAAACTATTGTTCTCACCAATGTTCTCCATGTGCCGGATATTAGGCGAAATTTAATTTCAATTCCTTTGCTTAATAAAGTAGGAATGAAGTTGGCTTTTGAAAGTGATAAGGCAATTATCACTAAAAACAATGTATTTGTGGGAAAGGGATATCTTAGTGAGGGATTGTTTGTACTTAGTATTTCCAATGTTGTAATTGAAAAGGCTAGTACCTCTTCTGCTTACTTTGTTGTTTCGTCTAATTCTTTTGATTTGTGGCATGGTAGGTTAGGTCATAGTAGTGTAAAATATATCATCAAACTATGCAAGTTAGGGATGATCACCGAAAAGGTGGAATCTCCCAAGGACAAGTGTAAAACTTGTGTGGAGGCTAAGTTAACCAAAATGCCTCACAAGACTATGGATAGAAAGAGTGATCTCTTGGAATTGATCCATAGTGACTTATGTGACTATAAGTCATATGAGTCAAGGGGAGGAAACAATTATGTTATCACCTTCATAGATGATTATTCTAGATATACCATGATTTATTTGCTCAAATCAAAGGATGAGGCCGGAAAGGCATTTATATCTTACAAAACGGAAGTTGAAAATCAACTTGGCAAGAAGATTAAAAGACTTAGAACCGATAGAGGGACTGAGTATTTTAATCTTGATAAGTTTTGTGAGGAAAATGGAATTATCCATGAAACGACCGCTCCTTACCAACCGGAATCAAATGGGGTAGCGGAAAGGAAAAATAGATCTCTTAAAGAGATGATGAACTCCATGTTGTTGAGTTCTAATGTACCACTTGATATGTGGGGGGAAGCCATGTTGACTTCATGTTATCTATTAAATAGAATCCCACATAACAAGACCGGTATGGTTCCATTTGAAAAATGGTTTGGTAGAAAACCAAGTATAAAACATTTACGTGTTTGGGGCTGTTTGGCCAAGGTGTTATTACCGGATTCCAAGAAAAGGAAACTAGGTCCCAAAACATGTGATTGTGTGTTCTTGGGGTATGCGATAAATAGCACGGCATACTGATTCATGGTAATTAAATCCATGGATGATGTTATTGAACCAAATAGCATCATAGAATCAAGGGACGTTGAGTTCTTTGAAAGAATTTTCCCCTTTAACTCCGCCTTACCTATAAGTAAGGAGAGCCAATTGATCAATGGGGAGTTGGATCCAATTGAAGAGAATATCAATCAATTGGGTATTAGTGATGGAAATCAATCAAGAACAAGCAAACGACTCAAAAGACCCAAATATAAGGATGATGAGTGGCTTGTTTACTTGGTAGATAAGGATCCTCTTAATTATAAAGAGGCTATCACATCACTAGATGCCATCTTTTGGAAGGAGGCAATCAAGAGTGAACTTGATTCAATCTTGGCGAATAATACTTGGGAATTGGTAGATTTACCAATTGGCTCTAAAACTTTGGAGACCAAGTGGATATCTCGAAAGAAGTTAAAAAGTGATGGGTCCCTTGATCGTTTCAAGGCTAGACTTGTTGTCAAGAGATTTAGGCAAAAACCAAACATCGATTATTTTGACACATTTGCCCCTGTGTCAAGAATTGCCTCAATAAGAGTTATGTTGGCAATTGTGTCAATACATAACTTGGTCATTCATCAAATGGATGTAAAAACTGCTTTTCTAAATGGTGATTTAGAAGAGGAAATTTACATAAAACAACCAGAAGGTTGTATTGTAAAAGGACAAGAGCAAAAAGTTTGCAAGCTTAGAAAATCCTTATATGGATTGAAGCAAGCGCCTAAGCAATGGCATGAAAAATTAGACAAGGCTCTAATTTCAAATGGCTTTATCATCAACAATGCCGAAAGGTGCTTATATAGCAAGTTTCACGGTGGTAAAGGCGTATTTATTCTATTATACGTAGATGATATGTTGATAATGGGGACGAGTTTGGCAATAGTGAATCAAACTAAGCATATTTTGATGTCTAATTTTGACACAAAAGACTTAGGGGAAGCTGATATGATTCTTGGGATCAAGATCATCAAGCAAGGGAATTGTATTTCACTATCTCAAGCTCGTTATGTGGAAAACATACTTACAAAGTATGGCTACCATGAACTTTCAGCAGTCAAAACACCTTTTGAGGTGGGATGTCATTTGAAAAGGAACTTGGGCGAACCAGTGAACCAGAAAAGGTATGCACAAATCATTGGTTCAGTTTCATATCTTATGAATTGTACATGTCCGGATATTGCTCTTGCGGTAGGAAAGTTGAGTCAACATACTCAAAATCCAAGTAAAGAGCATTGGAGTGCAATTGATAGATTACTAAGGTACCTAAAAGGTACTATAGACTATAGTTTACACTATAGTGGTAAACCAACGATTTTAGAAGGGTATTGCGATGCTAATTGGATTTCGGATACAAACGAATCCTTAGCCACTAGTGGGTATGTGTTTACACTAGCAGGTGGTGCAATCTCTTGGAAGTCCACAAAGCAATCATGTGGAACAGGTTCTACCATGGAAGCTGAGTTCATAGCTTTAGAGAAGGCGAGGAACGAAGCCGAATGGCTTAGAAGTTTAATGGCGGATATACCATTGTGGGAAAAACCGACGCCATCGGTATCACTACATTGTGATAACCAAGCGGCTATTCACTTAGCCAAGAATAAGGTGTACAATGGTAAAAGGAGGCATATACGCCTTAGACACAATCTTGTGCGACAGTACATAGATGAAGGAATGATAGCTATCGATTATGTGAAGTCAGAAAGGAATCAAGCTGACATGTTCACAAAGGCTATGTCTGTCAAAAACTTTTGTATTGCATCTACAGGAATGGGGTTAATGCCTTATCCTCGGGTCACATGATGGATACCCTACCTATGTGAAGAGGCTAAATACCTGAATTAGGTTCAAGGGGTACAAACGAAGTCATGGGAAGACCGGTTCAAGTACTACCATTTATAATTATTCCATTCTAGGGTGTAGATGAAGGTAATAGTACTACCACAAGGGTAAGGTTGAGCGAAGCTCTTAATTAGTCTAATCCCAAGGAATGTGGGGGTGTGTTAGTTGTGGTACACATCAGAGACTAACCTAAGTGGGTGTAGGTGGTTTGGCCGCCACTAATGAGAACTTATAGGCGAGTGCTCTAAACATTCATGAATCCAAGATAAGGGACATGGCCGGTTCAAAAGTCCAATGTGTAGTGTAAAAGGTAGCTCCAAAAGTCGACCTTTAGGACATGGATGATGGGGCGGTCAGCTACACTAATGAGGAAAGGTTCAAGGAGTCTGACTCTACCCGTACTTTGTAGCGCGACTCATTAGACCTAGTGTAGGTTCAAGTCCGAAAGACACCTACAACGATGTGTCCTTTAGTGTCTAATAAAGTCACAACACGAGTCTTTTTTTGCAATTTTGAAACTTGTGGGGGATTGTTAGGTTTTTTATTAAAATCTATATTATCTATATATTAAGTTTCAAAATTAGTTTTTGCTTTTCTTTTATTTAATTGTTTTGTTTGTGTGTGGGACCCTTGAGGTAAGGGTGGTAATGAGGCACCATGAGGTAAGGGTGGTAATGAGGCACCATGAGTTAAGGAGGCCTTTCATGACCTTGGTTAAAGGAGGCCCTTCATGGCCTTGGTTATGAGGCTCTTCATGACATTGGTCATGGGTCTTAAAGGTCTTGATCATGGTGATGAGGTGGGTTAACTTGAATGGTGGAATTACTCAAATTCTAACTCTTGACCTTTATTTCTCATTTCAACTTCATGACCATTCATGGCCATTACCATGAGTGGGGGTTAAGGTCTTTGAATGGGTTAAAGCCTATTCATTCCAAAGAAGTGAATATGAGAGTTACTTCCCCAAGTAGTGGGGAGGTTAGGTCAAGGGGTTTTATTCACATTAGTGGAGGAGGGACAAACCATTGATTCTCCATTAGTGGAGAATTGATTCTCCCCTTGTGGGGAGGTGTGGTTTGGGCCTATATAAACCCAACCCTTCCTTGCATATTGTGTGCTATTGTGACTCTCCTCACTCACATTATTTGTTCTACAAAGTTCATTTCTTTCTTGAGTTGTCTAAGTGTTGTGCTCTAGCTTTTGGCTCCTTGAAGGGACTAGAAGAACTACCTCATCTTCTAGTTGGAGGTTGCTTTATCTTGGAGGTGGTGGTGCGAAGAACCCTTGGTAGTAGGGTGCATCAATTACCTTAAAGACAGCATCAAGGTGTGACTCAACCTCATCGATCGGTGGTTCGTTCGGTTGCAACTTCAAGCTCTCCGGATTGGCTAAAGACGATCTTCATCTCTCAATTGTATTGCGATTTCATCTTTGTATGTTTGAAGAATTTGTAATACAATTACCCCAACAGTTTCATTGAATTTTTACAGCTTCAACTTTGCAATTGGTGCTTCTATGGATAGAGATTCAAAGAGAACAAAGCTAGGAAGAAAGCAGAAGCTCCATATATGATTATATCTCTGTGCAATGTCAATTGGCAGTGCCCAATCATCGTCATGCCGCATCACCTAGAGCTAGCTGGAATTTTTTCCCCTTTATCTATAAATAATTGGAGAGTATAGATGCACGGGTTCAAAATTCATGTTTCTAAGGCTCTTTTTGGTATCTATTATCATTCTCAATTATTAAATTTTTTTATTATTTTAAAGTATTTGGCATCTATTCTCAGTTTCATTTTTATTTATATCTATTATGATGAAAATTTCATTCTCTTTATTTACATGAATTCACTTAAAAATTTTAACTGAAGATGTGGACAATACACATCCTTTCATGAAAACCTTTTTTTTTCCTCACTTTGAAACCCTATTGCTTTAGCAAGAACGCTCTCGGTGGCTGCAGACCTCTTTTAAGTCCTGCGAAATATTCACCTTGAATCTTCACTAAAGATCGTCTGTCGGTAAGTTTTCACTCTACTTCTTTTGAATTAGATTTTTCTTTGAGATTCATATTCAAAGGGTTCAGCTTATCCTCACTGTTGAATGTAATATTAATATATGGCTTTTAGATCTATAAAGTTACAGTTGAAGTATTGATTGTTGACTCTTACTCTTGATGTCCCTGAAATTTTTCCTCTTCTTTTAATATCACAATCCATTACTTGCTTTATTTCTAGTTCGTCACATAAAGTGTTACATATCCCACACCTCCAGCTGTCCATGATGCACATACTACACCCCCAACTGTCCAACTTAGCCCAGCTGGCAGACCACGACGGACCAAACAACTTCCCGCCTTTCTGAAAGATTATTTGCACTAACAAACTTCACGTTGTGAGAACAGATCTGGAGTAACCGATTCAAATTACTCTTGTTTTCTTTATTATAAATGTAATAGCTCAGCCATAGAGAAAGGATATGAAATAAGTTATTCTCCAAAGTCCTCAAATTCCTCTACTCCTTTTCTAATTCTTCTTCTGCAACTCCCCTGTTCTTCTGTGACTGCATCAATTTGGTCCGACCTGCCGGATCTATGGCCGACGGAACCAGAGCTCGAATGGCTGAAGAATTGCTACGACAACTTAGCACAGCATCAACGGATCACACTACTCAAATTGGATTCCTTCAGGAATCCATGAAGGAGCAGAAGACCGCATTAGCAGAACAACGACACACTTTGGTTGAGATTATGTCCAAATTAACTGCTATGGAAGGAAGAAAAATTACTGAAACACCAATTTCAGATAATCGTGGAATACTTGGATCACCACCGGGATCCACAATTTCATTTGTGCCCAGTTCGATCCAAATGCGACCTGCGAGAGTAGATTTTCCGAAATTTGACGGAAATGACCCTGTCAGCTGGATTTTCGGAGCGGAGAAATTCTTTGGGTTTCATGGAATACCTGATGAGCAGCAACTCAATCTCGCATCGATCCACATGGAAGGTCTTGCTCTTCATTGGTTCCAATGGGTGAGCAAGGCAAAACTCTTCAATTCTTGGACCACCTTTGCTCGAGCAATGGAGATGCGATTTGGTCCTACAGATTATGAAGATCCACGAGCAGCTTTATCTAAATTGGTACAAACTTCTACCGTCACTGATTACCAAGCTCAATTTGAAGCTTTGGCTAATCGAGTAGATGGGCTACCAACAGATTTTCTAGTAAGCTGTTTTGTTTCTGGTCTTCGATCTGAAATCCGACACGAGGTAAAAGCATTTTGACCAGTAGAATTAATGGATGCAGTGATGCTGGCGCGAATTCAGGAGCAAAACCAAACAGAGGCCAAACGTTCTTTCATGCGTACAACATCTGTACCAGTAAGATCTTCTACTCCTGCACCTCTTGCTTATATCAAAGGAACACCGCCATCAGTGTAGAATTCTGGAATACCCATCAAACGCATAACCTCAACAGAGATGCAATCCCATAGAGAGAGGCTCTGCTATAACTGCGATGAGAAGTTTATTCCGGGACACCGCTGTAAGCAACGACAACTTTATCTATTAAAGTTTGATGAAGAAGATGAACCAGAATATTCAGAAAGAACGAACATACCTGATGACGAGTTAACCCATGCTATGGGCCCGGTTTGAGAGATGTTTTCACTCATGGGAGTTCATTCACCAACTACATTACGGTTCACTGGGTTCATCTCAGGCCGTCCGGTTCAGGTACTAATTGATGGGGGGAGTACCCATAATTTCATCCGCAGCGAAATGGCCAGATATTTGGATCTAATGGTTGAAAAGGCACAAAACATATCAGTACTAATCGGTGATGGAAATAAGCTCTTATGTGAAGGACTCGTGCAAGGTATGCCTATAACTCTTCAAAATTACTCTACTACCCTTGAAGCATATGTACTACCCATTTTTGGAGCGGATGTGATCTTAGGGGTCCAATGGATGGCAACCTTAGGACCCATTATCTTTGACTATCAACAGATTACCCTGCAATTCACAAAGGCTGACCGAACATTTATCCTTAATGGGGCTATAGACCACACTCCTACCCAATTACAACACCATGCTTTACGCAAGGCCTATGAGGCCCAAGATTTAGTGGTCCTCCTACGTCTTGAATTATCTCCACCTAATGAGCCCATCACTGAGATAGCCCAACAAGAACTCCATCTCCTATTGGACCGCTATTCCCATATTTTTAATGAACCCACTGGGCTTCCTCCACAAAGAGCCCATGATCACATAATCCATTTACACAAGGATGCCCAACCCGTAAACATCAAACCCTACCACTACCCTCACTTTCAGAAAACAGAGATTGAATGGCAGGTCACGGCGATGCTAAGCAGCGGTGTAATACGGCCGAGCATCAGTCCCTTCTCATCGCCGGTGCTCCTTGTCAAGAAGAGAGATGGAACGTGGAGATTCTGCGTAGATTATCGCGGTCTTAACGCTATTACAATCCGAGACAGGTTTCCAATCCCCACTGCGGATGAACTATTCGATGAACTCCACGGTGCTACCTTCTTCTCCAAGATTGATCTTAGAGCAGGATACCATCAAATTAGGGTGAGACCTGCAGATGTGGAGAAAACCGCGTTTCGAACACACAAAGGACACTACGAATTTCTTGTAATGCCCTTCGGTCTATCAAATGCACCGTCGACCTTTCAAGCAACCATGAATCACATTTTTTGGCAATACCTTTGCAAATTTGTCTTAATCTTCTTCGATGATCTCCTCATCTACAGCAAAACTTGGCTAGAACACCTGCACCATCTGGAAACCGTGTTAGGTACCTTATAGCAACAAAAATTATATGCTAAATTGAACAAGTGTTCCTTTGGAAGAAAAGAAGTGGATTACCTAGGACATATCGTATCTGGAGATGGTTTGTCTGTTGATCAAGCTAAAGTTGCAGCTGTATCCGATTGGCCTCTTCCACAGAATATAAAGGGCGTTCGCGGTTTTCTGGGCCTCACCGGCTATTACCGCCGCTTCATCAAAGGGTATGCTCAGATTGCAACACCACTCACTCATCTGTTACGCAAAGGAAAATTCGAATGGAACAGCGTTGCAGAACAAGCTTTTCGAACATTACAACAACGGCTTGTTCACGCTCCCTTACTAGCCCTTCCAGATTTTACACAGCCCTTCGTCTTCGAAACTGATGCTTCAGGAGAAGGAATCGGTGCCATTCTATCTCAGCAAGGGCATCCCATCTCTTACCACAGCCGGAAATTCTCTTCTCGACTACAGACAGCTTCGGCTTATGTTCGTGAGATGTTTGCTATTACTCAGGCCATCTCCAAATGGCGGCAATATCTTCTGGGCAGTAAGTTCATCATCCGCACTGATCACCGTAGCCTTCGTGAACTGACAGCTCAAATAATTCAAACACCAGAGCAGCAGTTTTGGTTGAGCAAATTAATGGGATTTGAATTTGAGATACAATACAAACCAGGAAGAGATAATCAGGGTGCAGATGCCCTGTCTCGCATGCCTGAACTACAGAATCTCACAACCACCACTCCCTCACCACTTTTCTTGGATCAGTTGCGTCATGAAACAGCCACTTCTTCTGAATTCCAGAATATATACAACAAAATACATACTGGGGATGAGGCATATCAACAGTATGAAGATCGTAATGGAGTCCTGCTCTACAAAGGACGCATCCTGCTTCCCTCTTCATCATCACTATGCACCGAATTCCTACGCGAATGTCATGATTCCCCAACGGGAGGCCACGCTGGCTATATGCGAACCCTCAAGAGACTCACGGCTAATGTCTAGTGGAAGGGCGTCGCCAAAGAAGTTCGCCGCTACGTTGCTGCCTGCCACATTTGTCAACAAATTAAGATTCCCCCACAAACTCCTGCCGGCTTACTCCAACCATTACCCATCCCTGCACAGGTATGGGAAGAAATCTCCATGGATTTCATTACGGGACTCCCTGTTTCTCAAGGTAAAACGGCTGTCTTGGTAGTGATTGACCGACTCACTAAGTATGGTCATTTTAGCCCACTACCGACGGGTTTTAACAGTCTTCAAGTTGCAGATGCTTTCTTCTCAGATGTAGTAAGACACCATGGAATCCCACGCTCCATCAGAAGGTGGAGGATCAATCTTATCCTTGGTCCAGTCGGGAGGAGGAATACCCAGGTCGGTAAATATTTCAGGATGGCAAACAACACTGTAGGGAGTCGTATCAAAATGAGGATCCTTCCTTAATATTGATTCCCATACTTCGTTCTCACCATCCCGGTACGCCTGCAAGTTATAAGCATTCAGCATATCAACAAAAGGCTTACTGTGTAAATACTTGAAGACGCAGGCTCTGCGAACATCAGTTGGAAGGGATTCGGGCAAAGGAACAACAGCTTGCCTTTCGGGTAACATTTCAGATCCTTTGGCTCCTGACTTTCCAACTGTTCGCTCCAGTCGCCGGATTTTCTCCCTGGCATCATCCAAGTCTGACCGAAGACGACCAATCATCGAATTTTTTCTCTCCTGCCACCTCCCAAGCTAGATTCCGAAGGCGAGCAAATTCAACATCTTTAGCTTCGGAGATTTCCCAAAGCCTAGAAACTTCATTGCTCAATCTACTGAGTCTAGTAACTGCTTCCACTTGGTTGTGGAAGTTACCAAGCAAGACTCCGCAAACAACTTCCGAGTTAACGAGGAGCGGAAAAGTAATTTTTCAGAATCGGAGGATAATGAAGAAAGACTTACATCACCAGGTGACTTCGTAAAGACTTCATCTAGAAGTTTGGAAAGAACTGCGCTCTCGAAGTCATTCGAGCAGCGAGTACACCATTCCAACGCTCTGTCAAACTCGTTTGACACTAATTCAAAGCGAAGGATGAGAAGGATAAGCTACACCAAGAGAAGGATGAGCTGCATCACTTGTCACCCGACGGCGCTTCCTAGTGGCAAAATCCTCCAACTCAGAAGGAGAAGAGGAGGATGCCAAACAACACTAGAGTTGGAAATAGGAGCAGCACCTGGTGGGACCACACCTTCATCAGACGCCAACATAGTTGCCTCAGATGCCCGAAGAGTCTCCTTCGGGGGTGCACCAACAGGCTCACCAGCAGGGGCGCCGGCAACACCATCGGCAACGGAGTGATCAAGATCTTCCTGGGAAAGACGAGCGATCACTTCGGGCAAAGGAGGCGCAGGGACGACATCAATAGAAACTGCGGGAATCTGACTTGAAGATTCACCGGCAGCAGTCGCCTTACGCTTGGAGGATTCACTAGCTGAAACGACCGCAATGGCCCCAACCACCACCGACGGAACGATTTTCTTGCAAGATTTTGCTCTGATAAAGTTCGGGTTGATCTTGGGAGCCACTCTGCAAAGAAACAAGCCGTATCAGTACAGAAACAAACGACAACAACAAGGGGGAAACCCTACTTTCTATCACTTCTGAGAAACCAAAAAACTAAACCCCAAGTATAACTACTATGCAGTTTACTCAGGGGGGAAGTGGGGAAAGAGATGAGTAATCAAAAAACTCACTTGTTCAGAAGTTGATAGAGCTGTTGTTGGAGTACGAGGAATACGGAAGCAGGCCGAAGGACGAAAGGTCGCTTTAACACTTTAGCAAATCTAACTTGTAGAAGTCAGGATAGATGGAGAGTACCCACGAAGGCTTTAAATAGCCTCAGGTATTAAGACGACGGTTGAAGGCTAAGGACAACCGACGACCTAGATCGAAATGACGCTTCGAAATCCGCAAAAAGCAAGATCAACGGTCGGAGGGATGCCACATGGAAACATGTGGAAGCGAGCACCTGATGCAGAGATACCTCCAATCGTCGCACCGCCATTAAAATAATGGATGTATTTCCGATTCATTGGAAACAGTAAATGGTATACAAAAGCAGGAAAACGTTTGAACTTCGCAGAAGGGAAACGTGCGGACTTTGCAATAAATGAAGTAGCGGGGAAGACTAATGCATCTTCGCGAAACGCATCTTCACAATATTTCTACAAGATTACTATTCGGCGAGGAATGTGAAGTTAAGTGATGAGTTTTATCATTTATACTTTGATGTTCAAGGCAAGATTTCGGCAGGAGACGGGGAAATATAAAGGCCAACATGAGAAAGAAATGTCTATTCATTAAATAGAGGGTAAATCTGTACAAAAAGATAACTCCCTAAGCCTTTTCTTCATTGTTGCCCGAGGGACCCTGGTCAGGAGGACTTTTCTCAGGATCATGAGAAGAGCCTTCCTCAAGAATGGCATCGGCTGAGTCCTCTACAGCAGCAACTTGAGACTCGGCTTGTGATTTCTCCTCTGGAAGTGCCGGCTCGTCAGCCAGGTATGCCTCATATTGAGGGTCAGCTGGAAAAGGATCATCTTCTTCCTGAGCCCAGTCCGGGAGATCCATACCAACTTTCCCGAAGACCTCTTTGTGGCACACCTCACGAAAAGGAGCAAGTGTCGGAAGCGGGGATTGATCGAGGATTTGCTCCCAAACGTCGTTCCGCGCCCCAGGCGATAAGCTTGAAGGTTGTAGATACCTAGCAGCTCGGAGAAAGGTACGCTGTTCAGGTATTTCCGAACACACTCCTTCCGAAGCTCTGGCTTTATATGCTCGGGCTTGCTAGGGATCGCCAACTTCAGATGTTCTTCAAGCTCCCTACTTTTGAATTCAAGCCTGTCACCAAACAACGTGGCAATTGCTTTTTGCTTCCTGGCCTCGCGCTCGGCAGCAGCGGCACGAATCTTCGACGCTTCGAGGGCCTCCTTGAGGGAAATCATTTCTTCCTCATGCTTTTCGCAGCTCCACGGGCAGCTGCGATCACTGGTCTATTTCGGAATTGGCTTTCGCCAAATTCTCTTCACAGGTTTGCAGCAAGGAGCTGGTGTGACCAACACGGCTCAATGCTTCCATGTGTTGATAAAAGCTCAACACAACATTCCTGGGAAGGCGAAAAATATCAGAAGAAGTCATAAGGAATTATGAAAAAATAACTAAGCAAGAAGACCGGTACCTTGTAGATTGACTAACAAGGGAGGTGTCATCCAGGGCTTCAAATTCCTGGAGATCAGAAGGAGCAAGACCGAGGGAGCTCCATTCGCAGCTTTCTCGGGATCCGAGTCACCCTGTCGGTCGCCTTCGGGGTCCACCCGGGGGTGAAGACCTCCTCACCATCCGTTGAAGCTTTGGATTTTTTATTGGAGGGAGCATCAATTGTGTCATGCCTCCTCTTGGTTCGGGCGGAGGAAGAGACATTAGACCTCTCCACCATCGTTTTCTTCCCTTTACCCGAAGCATCAGCTATAGGCCTGATATTCCTGATACCCCTATAAGAGGGGTCGGTAGAGGGAAGAGAAGCCTCTTGATCTACGGTCAAGACTCTGGGCGATCGTTGCTCGGCTATCACAACGGCCCTGGCGGCCTTCACCCGCAGGCTTTCAAGGTTCATTCTTGGAGGCACTGCAAAGAAGAAGGACAAGAGTCAGAATTCAAAACATATCACTTCAGTCAAATTAAAGGATGATGGTTAGAAGCTCACAATGAGCCAAGCCCCAAGATCTTGAAGGATGGAGTTATACTCCACTTCAAATCCATGTATCTCTTGATACCACGGAATGGATTTGATCTTCCTGATGGCCGCCTCGTCTTCTCTGGATAAGGGAAGGCCTCGGTTATTCTCGGAAGAAGAAGTACACCTCCTCCAGGTGGTTGGGAAGTTAAGATCTGATGGAGGCGCTCGACAGAAAAAGTATCGTTCGCGCCATCTTTTGTGGTTAGAAGGGCAAGTTCCTTTGACAAGGATGCTGCCCCTCCAATCAAGTTCAGCCTTATTGCGTTTGGACAGAAAAACCCATCCGGGAGGATGGGAGATAGAAAGAACATGAAAATGTACAAAGAGAGAAAGAGATGGCATAATGCCAAGTTCAAAACACAAACCCAAGAAGCCGACGATGAGACGCCAGCTATTGGGGAGGAGCATTCTGGGACAAATGTTCCAATGATTCAGAACTCATGGAGAACAAAGGATTAAAAAAGGAAAGCGAACCCCGCTTTCCAAAGTGCATCTATATACAGAGAAAATTCACCCGAAAGGGATGAATCAACCCTCTCATCGGGGTGGGGAGCCCTAACCTGATATGAGGAAGGAAGATCAAAATCTTGGACAGCTGAAAGAAGGGTTTCCTCATTGTAAATGGAGGGAACAGAGCCAGGTCCACCATTGGACCCGGAAGTTTGAGGCTGCCTAGAAGACTCGACAATCTTGGAAGATCCAGACTCGAGAAGGACAGGAGAAGTTTCGGTTTTTCTTTCAAAACCTTTTTGAGAAACTTCAGCGAACTCGCGCAGAGGAGGACGATTAGGGTTTTGTTATCACTATCCGACTCGTTCGGGAGCAGGAGAAGCAAAAGCATCACTGCTATTACCAACATTGGGTACTAGAGAAGCCCTATCGTCCGCCATTACTTGTTTCAGTAAACTACAAAAAGAAAAAGACCAGTAAACTTACATATTCAGTGAGGCGGAAGCTTGAGAGCAGGAAGGCGCGAAGCAGACAACAAAGGTTCAAATTCCAGACAGGAAGAATGAAACCTACGAAGACAACGAACCGCTTTTAAAACTCCCGCACGAGTGTTCGGGAATCTGAACGATCGAGATTGATTCAAAATCAGCGATCAAGATCGAAAGACGTTTTGAAAGTTTGAACTTACGAATCCGAAATAGGCATTCGGAAACCGTCGCCTGGATGACGTGAGCCACGAAAGATCAACTGCAAGGAGATATGTGGCCTTACACTCACAACGCTCGAGGAAAAGTGACCACCGCATTAAATGTGATATGGCATTTAATGAAGCACGCAGAGATTATTACTTGACGACGAACCCAATTAAAAACCAAGCCCTCGGGATCGACCGAACGCTTGGTCTGGGGGGGCTCATGATATGGAGAGATTATGATCAGACCGGATTCATACCTGGTCCGACCCTCGACCCCGGTCGAGACGGAGAGATCCGACTCGCTCCCCAGCGAACCGGATCCGGAAGATGGCTTGCTGAAGAAGAAAGCTTATTCGGCTGCAAGCGTGCCCTAATCCTACTTATGGATTAGGGTAATCACCCTAATGATGGCAGACTCGAATTGACGGCTGCGGATAATCATTATCGAAGGGATAATCATCGCATAACCTAAAGGTTATCTCAGGAGTTGTGAAATCCAGCCCAAACCTAGCCAGGGCACCCTATCTGTTTTGGGTAAAGAAGGGTTAGTTTAAATGTTTGACCTTAAAGTTGGACCTTGATTTGATCTTATATTGTTGCTTGTAGACCCTTTTGGTTGACGATTTGGTGTCGGAACCCAAGCCCATGGACATTGTCGATGATGCCCCTCACTTGAGAGCATTGTCAGTTTTGTTCTGAATCTGCGCACCGAAGAGGGGTGAATTAGTTGAAATACCTAATGAACTCCTGTGCTCAATCCGATTATATTTCCCGAAACTAGACTTCTTAATGGACTTCCAAGAGAAAACCCCACTCAATTTGACCCCATACAACCTTCCAAATCCCTGTCCAAAGTTGCTGAACTATGTCTGTCAAATCCTGCTTGCGCATCGAAGAAGATGAGCCTAGTTGGTGAACCTAATGAACTCCAATTCTTGATCCGAAGGTATTTCTGGAAACTAGACTTCTTTATTGACTCGTAGAAGAAAACCTCACTCAATTTGACCTTGTATAGCCCTCCGAATCCTTGTTTGAACCTTGCTGTTCTGATTGGTCGACTCATTGGTCGACTGGACCAGTAGACCAATCCAATCGACCAATGGTGTCTGAATTTACCAATTTGGTCATGTCTCCTCTATTTAAGTCTAATCTCGGGAATACTCCACCTCCTATGCCTCCTAAGCCTCTGGAACGAGTTAGAACCCTAATCTAATCAATTCCCTTGCATTCCTTGGTGATCTCTCTCAAGACTTGAAGTAATCTTCTTCCTCTCGCATCAAAGGTATGTCTACTCTCTTTTCTTTCTTCTCCATCTCTGATTTTCTTTCTTTAATCTGTTCTTGGCTGAGATCAGGAAGAAGATGATGCACTCTTGCAACCATCCACTCCATGATCTCATCTTGTTCCTTGAGATCTATGATCATCATCATGATCTTAACCTCAGCCAGTGAAATCTTCGAAACCCTAACCCTAATCCTTTGAAACCCTAACCTGGGTGATTATCTGAGAACCTTTTTGGTAACCTCCCATGTGAGGGAAACCTCATGGGTAATGTGGAGGTTGATCTAAATTCAATATTCTTTAATTCTTCTTGTTGTAGTTGGCCAATCATCAATTCCCTCCCTCCTGTGATCTTAACCTTTTTATGGGAACCATAAGGGTGAAACCCTAATTTCTTGGGTTAGATCAAGAACCCATCTTTTGACCATGATTATCTTCCCATAATGTTTCTATTAACCTAAACAAGATTTTCTTATTATGTTCTTGATTGCAACCATTCCCTTTCTTCCTGTGATCATAACCTTTTCATGAGAGCCATAAAGGTTGAAACCCTAATTTCTTGGGTTAAATCAAGAACCCATCTTTTTACCATGACTTGATGATTTTATCTTCCCTTATGATTCTAATACATCCTAAGAAGTTCCCCTTCGAATTTCGGATCAATCCGACTTCAAACGAAGAAGTTATGGCCAAAACAGTTTTCACTATTCCGTACTGACTCGATTGGTCGACTCATTGGTCGACTGGGTCAGTAGACCAAGGCAATCGACCAATGAAGTCAGTAGCTTCAATTTTCGCTCGATTTGATTCGTTTGCTCTCTCGATCTTTTAGGTATCTTTCCTAATGTTGTATCTATGCTTGTTAGGGGTTTATTTGCCATGTTTGGTGTCTCTCTCTTTGATCTTTGGATTATCTTCGGCGATAATCAGGTAAGGACAGTTGATTCCTTAACTACATAGATTGCTTGTTCTCTGGTTTCTACTTTATGAAACTATGAGATTACCTACTGTTATTGTATTTTAATTCAGATCTCCTACTGTGGGAACAGTAGCACTTATTTATATCATCTTTTCATTGTTTATGTTATATGAATTACTTATTACTGCTTAATCTGATGTTGCTTTTACATTCTCTTTTATATGATGAACTACTGGTTGTGTATGTCATGACTGATCTGAGAATGTGTTTGCTTAAGTTTGGTTTGGGATTGGGAAGTGTCCTTTTGACACTTCTGTCCTTGGACATTATCGGAAATAGTATGGGATGTTTCCAGGGTTGCCCATCGACACTTTCCCGAATCAATGGTTGTCATACCTAGGGATGTCTAGCAGTGTTTGGCTAGGATATACCCCTGTTATATCAGACCCGATTCGGAAGGGTATTGAGACCGAACGACCCGTGGTAGCAATGGGGATTCACGGGCGCTCAAGACCGGTAACCAACCCGTGAGAGGACGGGAATCACATTGTGGGGGCCATTTATTGGAGGGTTGCATATGGCTAGACTTGGGCTCATGGGCGCTCGAGATCGGTGAGTTATATCCGTGAGAGGACATGAGAGCTTCCCGTTTACCATATGTGGATAACCAATAGGGTTGATGAGTCCGTAGTCCGAGTTGGTCGGTGCCATAGGATACGCTGACTCTAGTGCGAACGATACCGGAAAGGATCGTCAGGGACGAGGAATGGACATATCTGGAACTGAGTTGATATAACTGACTAGATGACTTGCATTGGGCTAGGCTTTTCCCTGACATGCGCCGGTACTTATGCCAAACGGTTGTGAGAGAGTGTGTTGACTTAACCCCTTACCATGGAAATTGTCCGAGAAGGATGCAGGACCCATTACCAATCGATCGCTCGAGATATCTTAAATGGTTGGAGGGAATCCAAGATATCTTAAATGGTTGAGGATGTGAGCGGACCTACCCAAAGAAGTATGGTGCTATGACTTAAAGCATGTCTGCCATAGAGACCAGCATACATAGAGTTTAGATGCATACATACATTACTTGTTTCATATTGCATTGCATCTTGTTATGGTTTGCTTCCATGTTATTTATGTTGTTATGGATTAACTTGCCTTACTGAGTTTCTTTCGAAACTCATTCCTTTTTTTTGTGCAATCTGTTGTTAGCCTTCCCTACAGGTTTGTATTTCTTTGACGGCCCGTATGAGGAAGCGCAAGGTGAAGAAGATGAAGACTGAAGAACAAGAAGAGCTGACTGAAGATGTGGATTAGATTTCCTTTGTTTCTTCTAGACTTATCTTTTACTTTACTTGTATTAGCTTAGAGCTTTATTTAGATTTCGATCTACCTTCCGCATGTGTTTGTAGGGTATATTTCCGCTATACTCTACAGTTGTCTTTTGATTTGGTATCTTGTTATTCCGCACTCTGATATTCTATAGTGATCCTTTTGAGATCCTTTCTTGACTTTTCTTATAAATTACTTGAACATTATGATTTGTTCTTGCTTTTGATTATGTTATTGTGCGAAATGGATATGATCGTTCCTAAACTTGATCTTTTGGGCTGTGGATCACACTCTCGGGTATGCCAGATAGGGTACCGGCTGGGAGGATGTGACAGGAGTCCTCTACTAGCCCAAACTAGTAGAAGTCTATTGCTCAACGGATCTAACTGATAAAATCCAACGACTACCCGAAGAAGGCTCAAGTGCATCCAACGAAGGAGATTCGAAGGTACACTCTATATAAACCTCACTACCATACAAGGTGAGGGGATCGAAAAAAGAATACTATCTGAGACTCAGATTCAGATACATACTGATAGACCTAAACTATCAGCGATCTGCTATCTAGATCACCTTTCCCAGTTCTTCATTCCTTTGCTCTGTGCTTCTAGCAGAGCCGTTTGTGATTAAGTTCATCAACTGACTTAGCCTTCGGAGGTGGACTCCCGACCCCAGCGGTCGGGCCACATCTGACGCTTTTGTTTTGTAGGACATCACATGGAGATCTAAGGGCTGAGCAGATTTTGGACGCATCAGTAAGGTTGGAACTAAAAAATCTATTATGTAACTGTTTCTAAGGTTTTTATTTTATTTCTCATTAAAAAAAAAAGTACATTCTTCATAGAGGTATTACTATTTACTTTACTTTTAATTCATAAATATTGTATTAACGAAATTTTTTTTCTTTTAGCACAAACTACATGGAGGTACACCCTTCAAATTTTGATCAGAAGAGTCATTTTAAAAAGGATTTGGTAGAAAATTTACAATGAAATAATGTGGTGGTTGTAATTTCAGTTTTCTTGCATGAATAGAGCAAAAGTTCAAAGCAACAAAGCTGGATCAACCCATATTAGATACAATTCTTTTAGTTTCCTACTAGATGCATGGGTCAGAATTCTACAGGTTGGGGTTGTTTAAGATTTCGACCAAGACCTTGAGCAGATCTTCTACAAGGATTTTTGGGAAGTAGGCAAAAGCCTCCTATTTGCCTCCTATATAACTCTTTCACCTAAACAAAATGGTGAGGGTGAAAAAGTTGATACAGGCATTTAAGAAAGCACAAATTGAGCCGTAAGCTAGTTGTCGAGTACTATTTGATTTGGAACATCTTTTAGGGGATTTTGAGAGTCTGAGTTGAAAGAGGGTGTAAAAGGGATATCTGACTTCAGATACAGGGTTGGAATGGGTTTAATTAAGTCCAATTTTTGTTACATGTATTATTATTCTTTCTGCTTAATGTGAGGAAATCTTGATTATGCCCATAAAAGTTGGCATAGCTGAACAACATAATACTAAAAATGTTCATGGATTTGCTTTGATCATTTTGTATATGTTGTACAAATTTCCGTCAAGTAAACCAACTTGGTCACGAACCAATTAATAGCCCAACCTAGTCTACGGCCTTCGATCAAAATTACCCGAGTCAGCCAAGGGGCTCGTCCCAATGTCCTTGAGATAATACAAAGACAGGTTAGGAATGAGGCTCGATCGGGCTTGACAAAAAGGAAAGCAAGGCCGACCTTGAACAACCAATGATGATACTACCTCAGATTATGCGATATAAACACTCCACCAACCTCAGTCAAAAGTAATTGAACTACAAATGGCAAGTGTTCTTTCAAGGCTCTGCAAAAACGCAATTCTAAGCCTTTTACCCCTCGCGGTGGGGGTAATGTTGCTTTTATAAGTCTTTGGGAGAGCTTTTGTGACAGAGAACAAAATGTATATATAAACTAAGAGAAAACCCTTGTTGTCAGCCTCTTGTTAGGGTAATCTTATCAGTGAGCTGCCCATTGACTTTCACATGATCCTTTACAGTCACCGGGGTTCAGTATCAGAGTTATTCCTGCCCTAAAAAACATCTCTAGTCATCTACTCTAGCTTGCAAATAAATAAAACCTGATTGTAATTCATAAATATTGTATTGCCAAAAAATTATTCTTTTAGCACAAACTACCTGGAGGTACACCCTCCAAATTTTGAACAATGGAGTCATTTCCAGAGGATTTGGTAGAAAATTTACAACGAAATAATTGGTTGTTGTAATTTCAGTTTTCTTGCATTCATTCAAGTAAACTTCGAAATCTACTGAAAATAAGGTATTATTTTCATGATTAAATTCCATGAAATGTAAAATTGTGATCATATCTTTTCTTTAAAATTCTAATCATATGAAAAGTTAACAAATTGCAACATTCACCCATAAATAAAGGGGAAATAAGGGGCAAACAAGTTGGGTTAGCTCTTTTTAATTATTTAAGGACAAACAAGCTTTTAGTCATCAAAACCATAGAAAAATCAAAACCCGTAATGCATGAAGTTTTTTGTTTTTGGTAAGTTAAGTGTGAAAAAAAAAAAAGAAGGATAATACCATATTGCAGAGAGCTGATACTAGATCTGACATATGCAATCATATTAATATCAATACAGGGTTGGTAGAATGGTAAGATTCATACTTCTCCGTAGAGAGTTGAATCTTTTGGTTTTGCTTGAAATTGGAAGTAGAGCGTAAGAACATTTTATAGTTTTATGATTTGTGACCATATCGGTAAAGCTCGTCTTTGTATATGTTCACCACATTCGGTGGGAGCACAACATGAGAAGATGAACTTCTAAATCTTGCTCCCAAAATTGAGGTGCGAGCAAACTTGCCCGGATGAACCTCAGATATAAAAAAAAAAAAACACAAAATTTCACTTCTTTTGTGAAGTTAAAAAAAGAGAGTAAAGTTTGACATGTTTTGAAAGTAGGAAAGCGTATAGATTCTCACCGAAAAAAGAAACATACATGAGAATTCAAGCTCTGCAGGTGAGTCTACCCAGGAAATAAAAAATAAAAAAAGGTGAAGAAATCAAGATAATGTTCTTAAAATCGTTTTTAAAGCTTATCCATATGGTCACAAATCAAGATAATGATTTTTATATTGTAAATTTATAATTTAATTACACGATGATGTTTTTTTCTTTTGACCAAGTGGATGCCAGAGAAGCACACCCTCGCATTACAAAATGATCAATGTTTATAAAATTCAAGTGGGATTACTTTAACTCTTTATCGTCCTTATCCAACTGAATTATTTCAAACTCTTAATTAAAAATATGAAATTACTCAATCTTCAAAGCATCAACAAAATTCTGCTTTTTTAGGTTTTAGATTAACTTTTCTCTTTGAAAAGTTCAGTCACATCAATGGGATAAAATTAAATTATAAATTTACAATATAAAAATTATTTTAGTTTAATTATAACCCTTTGATGTGACTTTTAAATATGTGTTACATATCTATAAAAAAAATGAATGGTCCATTTGTAATAAATGGACTGATAGAATTCCCGGTGAACACTATCATAACTTCAAGAGATGAGGACCCAGACCACTTTTTCTTCACCTGTCCATTCTCTCGTTCCATCTGTAGGTTAGCCCTTGCTTCTATTTGGTCTAGATCGAGGCAATCTTTTGGTTTTACTCGAGATTGGAAATGGATCCTAAAAACAAAGAATGTTCTCTACGATTTGCGAGCATGTGGGTAAGCTCGTCTTTGCTGCTACTATTCACCACATTTGGTGGGAGCGCAACATGAAAAGATGAACTTCCAAATCTCGTTCTCAAAGCTTGATTTTGAACGCCATATATTATGATGTTTTTTCTAGACTAATTTCTATGCCTCATCCCCCTGTTACTGATTCTCTACAAAATATGTTGATTATTAATTCTTAGAGTTTTAGCTCTTCTTCAGTCTTCTCTCCAATCTCCCTCTCAATTGGTTGCTCCCCCCACCTCTCTCCCATTTCTTTCTTATCTTTTCTCTTTGTATTTTCTCTTTTGGTGTAGTTTCTTTAATATAATTATTTATTAAAAAAAGGAAAACTTCACAAGACAAGCCGACAAGAACTGATGAGTAGATTTTCCAACCCCTATGAATTAATTAATCAGATAACTATTCAAATAATTTTTTTGGATAGAAGTTACTTAAATAATTGAATACGACAAATCCAACACCCAACTAATTTTTTACTTGTAAGTCTTACATAATTTGTAGTTATAACGTCCAAAGAATACATACGTTAGGGGAGATGATTCATTTTTTTTTTTGGTATCTGAGGTTCATCCGGGCAGCTTGCGCGCACCTTGACTATATCCTCAGGGGGATGCTTGTCGTCTCCAAGGGTCGAACCCATGACCTCTCCACTGAGAAGTATGGATTTTACCACTCTACCAACCCGCATTGGTGGATATTAATATGGTAAAATTTAGTGTTTTATGTGAGCTATTGGATTGGAATATTCTACGTGGCAACTTCTCAGGCTTCACTAGGCACTCCTGAGATATTATCCGAGGCAATATGCATCTGGGTTGTAATGGAATTTGTCTCATGTACTTTTAATGGAGCAGGTGGACATCACTTTCGTGATGCTTATCTTCATTGCAACCATGGCCACTTTGGACTCGGCTTCCTCTTCCTCTTCCTCTTCCTCTGTTGCCTCCGCAAGTGGGTGTTATGATGTGTTTATCAATTTTAGAGGTGAAGATATTCGCAAAAACTTTATTGGATTCCTTTACAAAATTATGAATCACAAGGGAATCAATGCTTTTCTTGATAGTGAAAAACTGTGGACTGGAGAAGCAATTGGCCCAGCCCTCCATGAAGCGATCAAGAGTTCCAAAATCTCAATCCCTGTCTTCTCTAAAGGTTATGCGGATAGCAAATGGTGCCTGCAAGAACTTGCTGAGATAGTTCAATGCCATAGATGCAACAATCAAATAATCCTGCCCATATTCTTCTTTGTTGACCCATCGGATGTTCGCAATCAGACTGGAACTTTTGAGAAAGCATTCCTAGAGCACCAGAAGAAGTTTGAGCCCCATAAAGTAGAGAGCTGGAGGCAAGCTTTGAGAGTGGTGGGGAACTTGAAAGGAGAAGTTCTCGACGTTACTAAGTAAGTCTCCATCCCTCAAACTTTTTTTTTTTTTTTTTTTCATTCTGTAGCTATTAGAATTTTATTGATTTTCATTTCAAAAGATTCTTCAATCTATTTATTCTTCCCTTTACTTGATTTTTCATCCCTTGCTTGTTCTTGTGATTTTATTTTTAAATAAAATAACTACAGGGATCAAGCAGAGGTAGTTGAATTAGTTGTCAAAAGGGCTCTAAGGGAGTTGGTTTATAGCACACGCTTGGCTGAGTGCAAGTACCCTATTGACATGGTTTCCAGAGTAAATGATATATTATCATTATTAAATATTAGCTCCAATGATGTTCAATTCTTGGGAATTTGTGGTTTTGGTGGTATTGGGAAGACGACTCTTGCCAAGGTTGTCTATAATGACATCCTTTCAACCTTTGATAACCATTGTTTTCTTTCAGACATTAGAGAACAAGCCGCACAATTCGGGGGTCTAGTGTCATTGCAAAAGCAATTCCTAAAGGAAATTTTCAAGGAAGACTTTGACATAAGAAATCTTCATAGAGGAAAAATATTAATAGAAGAAAGAGTTAGAAGGAAAAAGGTTTTTCTTGTTCTTGATGACGTTGACAATAAAGAACAGATAGATGCTTTGGCTGGTAAACTCAATTGGTTTGGCAAAGGAAGCAGAGTCATAATCACAACAAGAGATGAATATATTTTGAACTTGGCTAAAGTTAATGGAGATAAAATATACAAGCCTCAATTGCTAGATCATGCACAGTCTCTTCAACTATTTAGTTGGCATGCCTTTCAAAATAGCCAACCTCCAAAAGATTATATGTTACTCTCACATGATGTGGTATCCCATTCCGGAGGATTACCTTTAATTCTAGAGGTATTTGGGTCTTATCTATTAGATATAAGTGACAAAGATGAGTGGGAATGTACATTAAAAATGTTAAAAGAAATTCCTCCTGAAGAAGTTCAAAGAAGGCTGAGGATAAGCTATGACACTTTGGAAAATGATTATCAAAGGGGTATATTTCTTGATGCAGCTTGCTTTTTCATTGGATGGAAAAAGGAAATTGTAACTTCCATATGGGAGGCTTGTGGCTTTCATCCAAAATCAACAATATCCCGATTAATAAAAAGATCACTTCTAAAGTTTGATGGTGAATACCTGATGATGCATGATCAAATCAGAGACATGGGAAGACAAATTGTCTTAGAAGAAAGCCGCAAAGATCCAGGTAAGCGTAGTAGGCTGTGGTCTGCTGACGACATTGTGACAGTGTTAAGAGGACAGAAGGTAACCTAAACACCCCCCCCGGCCTTTTTTTTGTTAATATAGTTCTATTATCCAACCATTTCCATTTAATTGAATTATTTTCTATTATAGGAAACTGACACAATAGAAGGCATGAGCCTCATTGATGCTTCACCGCCATCTTTTGGTTTAACTACGGAATCTTTGGAGCTGATGCCCAACTTAAGAGTTCTTAACATTTCTTCTAGGTTTGAATCTTTTACGCTGACAAGCTTCCTACTTTCCAGTTTTTATCATAGGAAATTAGTTTATCTCAAGCTATCACACAACGGTTTTAATCAGCTTTGGAATGTTGGACCTTTAGATGAACACGAGGTATTGTATTTGATTTTTGTCTATTTCCCAGTAATAATATTAAGTTTTATAAATCTAATATATGTATGTTTTCTCTTTGTTTACAGCGGTTTCAAGAATTGAAAATTCTCAATCATAGTTATTGTTGCTACCTTTTAAAGTCCCCAAACTTTTCATGGTTTCCTTCCTTGGAGCAAGTGGACTTTGAAGGATGTGAGTCATTGAATGAGTTAGATGAGTCCATTGGGCATTTGAGTCAGCTCAAAAGTCTTATTCTCAAGTTGTGCACATCACTTAAGAAACTGCCTGACTCTATTTGGGACTTGAAAACCCTAGAGAAGCTTGATTTGTCAGAGACAAGAATAGAAAAGCTCCCTCATAGCATTTCTCGGATGTGTTCTCTCAAAGAGCTTATTCTCTTGTTGTGCAAGTCACTTAAGAAACTGCCTGAGCAAATTGGTGATTTAAAATCTCTAGTTAAGCTGGATATGTCGTTTGCAGAAATAGAAGAACTCCCAAACACCATTTCTAGGATGACTTCTCTGAAAGAGCTAATTCTTGCATCATGTTTCTCACTCAAGACATTGCCTAAGGCAGTTGGTGATCTAAAATCTCTAGTTAAGCTTTATCTGTCATTCGCAAAAATAGAAGAACTCCCAGACAACATTTCTCGGATGACTTCTCTCAAAGAGCTTATTCTCAAGTCTTGTGAGTCACTCAAGAAATTGCTCGAGTCAATTGGTGATCTAAAATCACTAGTTAAGCTTGATTTGTCATCTACAGAAATAGAAGAACTCCCAGACAGCATTTCTAGGATCACTTCTCTCAAAGAGCTTATTCTTCAATCCTGTTTCTCACTCAAGAAGTTGCCCGATGGTGTTGGACTATTAGAAAAGCTTGAGTTATTAGATTTTCGATATTGCATCACACTAGTGAAGCTACCAAGATCATTCAAGGGAATGAGATGTTTGGATAGAATACAACTGGAAGAAAACCGTATTACTGACTTTCATGATGATTTTTCAATGCCCCCAAATTTAGTGGAGCTGGAAATCACTTTTCTGGCACGGCTTAACTCCCTTCCGGAAAATTTGTTAGCCTTGAAAACTTTGAAGCAATTAAAGATTTGTCAATGTGCAATATTGGAATACATCCCAGCGCTTCCCCCATGTTTGGTTGAACTTCATATTGAATTCTGTGGATCATTGGTACGACTACCTGATCTGTCAAAGTTAAAAGTGTCAACATTAAGGCTCAGGTATTGCGATAAGCTGGAGGAAATCCAGGGCCTTGAGGAATTAGAATCATTGTACGAATTCGATGCGCGCGGATCATATAACTTGACACATACTCAAAAGAAGACACAGGTGCAGGTCATCCCTGTCATGTTTTCCGTAGAAACTATTTACCGGTAAATTTTTTATTCTGATTATTGGTGGTTCTTTCCTTTTTGTTCTTGGTTATTTGCAGGGAAGACTTTCCTTGTCACAGGCCATTAGATACAGTTATTCCTTGATTGCAAATCAACGGATTTATGATAGTGGTTTTATTCTTTGCCTTGTTCTGGATATCTCAAACCTCATCTCCTGTACAGAAGGCTTCAGCATAGATGTTTCTGCTTGCATCCACCAAAAGGACAAGAAAATTATTTGTTTCCATTCGCTAATGGTGGAGCATCTTGACCATAGTATTGATGGACATGTAATCTACATTTGCCATTTCAAAGGCTTTGACTGGTGTGGAGTTCCATTGCAGGAAAATGATGTAATTGAGATTTTAGATATCAATACACCTTGTTCCATAAAATTCTGCGAGTTCTTGTTCAAGAACAGGGAACTTGGTAAGCAAAAGTCTTGTCAAAATTCGAATACCTTGAATTGGTCATACGTGGATGATGATGGTGGAGTAATTACATTAGATTATTGGCCCAACCAGCAAGAAGATGATGCACTGGGTCCTCTTAGCCCAAGCTTAACGTGTTGGCCAGAAGCAGAGGTTGAAGGATCAAAGTCTCGTCCTAATGAAAAACAGGAAGAAGAGACTGTTGTTGATGAGGACATGAAGGCGCCATTATTTCCAGCCCTTACCTTGGGTTTAAATGATGACGGGTCCAACCAGTGGATGCTAGAACGTCCATCGCTTGTTCAGGAAGCTGGGTTTAATTATCCTTCTGAAAATACAGTAGTATAAGAATAAAGTTCCTACAGTAGATATCTCAGTGTTTAAGACTGAACTCTGTTTCTGATGCGATGGGAGAAGAGGGATAAGAGAGCTTGCCTTCATAATGACAGTGATGATGATAAGCCACCAAGTAGTCCTCTCATCTCTTAGTTAGCCTCTGACTGTGGAGAGCTATTTCTTTCTGGGCAAGACATTCTGGAGCTTACTGGGTGTTAAAGGTACCAAAACCAAATTCAAGCTATTCTGTTGTAATAATTTTAGTTTATTTTCCATATGATTCTAGTCTATTAACGGATAGAACCATTGATTTGTTGATCAGGTCCAAAGTTAGATCAGTTGGTGAAAAATACCCATTGATTTCATGCATGCCTAAGTACTTGTTGTCACTGCTTTATTTCTACTCTAAAATGGGATATGAAACTGTTTGGGGACTGCTAGCTACTGCAAATATTTAGTACAGATTTTGTTGGCAAGGCCTTTTTCTCATCTACTGAGTTCAACCCCAAGTACATGCACAGGTTGTTTGAATCTGCCCTTATATGTCCTATTCTAACCTTTTTAATTTGCTTTTGTCACTTTGATAAGAAAAAGACATTCTAACCTTCTTTGTTGTAAACAGGTGCTGAATTTTTTTTTTCTTGTTTAATGAAAGTAACTCGTGCTAACTACTTAACCTGTGAACAGGAACTAACAAAATACCAGGCTCTACTGTGTTCTTTACCTGCTTAACATTCGGATCTGGCTTGATAATCTTTTTATATGCTGTTCCAAGGATACCTGAATGAAACCGAAGCTAAAATTCAACTTTTTGGATATTAATTTTTATATTAGGTGTCAAGCAAGGGTCACATAGACTATCTCATGTCTGTCCAGATGAACAAAGAACCCAGGTATGTATATACCTGTGATTTGTAATTAATGACTTAATTTATGACATCTTTTCAAGTTGTGGTGTGGAGTTCAAATTTCCTTGGAGAGAGTTGGGTATTTTACGGTGGGAACTATTGACTCTATTCTGTCTTCGGCATTGGGTACGCCCTTTATGTGAAGAAATCTCAATTGTGCCCGTAAAAGAAACACAAATAACATGTTCAAGGTTTTGCTTTGATCATCTTTATATGTATTGTACAAATTTCCATCAAGTAAACCAGTTTGGTCTTGAACTGATGGCCCAATTAGGTCCATGGCCTTCAATCAAAATTACCTCAGTTGATCGAGGGGCTTGACCTTATGTCCTTGAGATGATGCAAAGACAGGTTACGAATGAAGCTCAGAAATGCCCACAACCATAAATGCAGAGGACCAAAGATCTAGCACTTTATTTGCCTCAAGTGAGATACTTGGTGCCAAATCCACTGCAAATGGCATATTACTTGAGCTACTTGCTACAACAGATATGGTATAACCATCACCAATTGGCATCTGACATATTAGACAGAGAGGAGAGCAAGGCTGACCTTGAACACCTAGTGATCATACTACCTCAAGGTATGCTATATAAACCCTCAACTAATCTTAGTCAATGGTAATTGAACTACAATTGGCAAGTGCTCATTTATTACCCTTAGGCCCTGCAACAACACAGCTCTATGCCTTTTACCCCTATCAATGGGGGTAGTATTGCCACTACAAGAAAAAGGAGAATTAGTGGCGGTTTATGAATGGACAGAAACTTCTGAACCTATGGCAATTAATATATCATTAGTGGTGGTTTATGTTGAAAAAATCAGCCTTACACGCCGAAAAACTGCCTCCAATAATGCGGTTTTGTATACCGCCACTGTATTGACCGAAATTTTGCCTCCCCGCCCAACACTGCGCGCCCTTTTTTTCAATTGGGAGAAATCAGTTGGGAGAAAGCAGTAGTCAACGAGTTAGTCACTCGAGCCGAATGCCTACTCTCTCTCTCTCTCTCTCTCTCTCTCTCTCTCTCTCTCTCTCTCTCTCTCTCTCTCTCTCTCTCTCTCTCTCTCTCTCTCTCTCTCTCTCTCTGTGGCAAATCTCAACTCGTCTCTCTGAAGTGTGGGCTTCAAGCAACTACCATCTCCAAAGACTCGAACTGCTTGATGATAATGAGCATATCCTCAGGATCTAGATGGTCGGTGTGCGAGGATGACAGGCTAAGGGTCTGCTTTTCTCTTCTTTTTATTCAATCTGTTAAAAGAAGCTTTCAAATAGGATCCCTGCTGTTGATTTGGAAACCCCCAACAAGGTATAAGCTTTCAATTCTGGAAAGTAAAAAAAACAACTAATTCCTCATTTTATTTCAAATTGAATTTCTATTATTAATTGTCAGTTTTCTGCGTAATCTTTGTTAATGTCGTCACCGTTGCAATTTCTACTCCATTTTCCTCTTTCTCTGGTCATCCTCTTGAGGCTACGTTAATAGTATGTGTTCACTTGGTAGATTTTTTTAATCAGTACACTTCTAACTCTTGGAGATCATTATAATGGGGAACTATTTTTCCCTGCAGGTAAGACTTGTAGCTGAAGATGAGATGTTCAGGGTTGTAACGACTGGTAAAAGGAAAAGTGAGTTTCCTCTTTTTTATTTTTATTCTTATATTGATTTGTAAGTTTTTATATTTCATTTTGATTAATGTTGTTTCATGTTTTCTTCTTATTTTTACTCTGCATTTCGTTTTTGCAAATTTTGACTTCTGTTACAGTCTTGAGGTTGGTAGGTATCTTCCTTTCATGCTGGTGTACATCTTTGTGAGCTTATTTGATGTGATGAGATGATTTTGGACTTCTTTCTCCAACATGCGAACATGGGATTGTGGGTCTTTTTATCTGTGCATTATTTGAACTTAGCTATAGGTTTCTGAGACAGCAGATTTTGGGATTGATGGGTAGTGAGATTGAGAAGCCTAGAGTTGGAAATGCAACATAGAAGTAAGTTATAATAGGTGACAAGATTGAGGAGGTTGCCGGGTGAGGTGAATGCTTGTTTGAAGCAAACAATTTTTATGAAGGAAGCTGTTTGTTTGTTTGTTTGTTTGTTTGTTTTTTTTTTTTTTAATGAAGTCAAAGGTATTGCTTGAAACAAATTCCGAGCTTAGTGTACACCATATGGTAGAGATCTATTTGGTGGCTGACATGGATGCCAACCTTACCAGGGACTTATCATTGCATGCATGATTTGTATTATTATTTAAGAATCGAACTAGGACATTTTCTAGGTTTGTTGCATTCCTATGGCAGGAGTCACAAAACAGAATCAGGCCTATTTTGTTATCTCCAGTGGATGAAAATAAAATTAATTTTGTTCTTGTTCGCATACATATTATGTCTCATTGCATGTCATTCCAAGCTGGGATTAATATAGAGTTAATACCCTCTCCTTTCTTCTGGGCATTGTCATCCCCTTTTGCTGTTAAAATTTATAAAAGTTTCCTAATATTTTATTTTGCAGCAAAGCAATGGAAGAGGATGATAACCAAGTCCAAATTCGTGGGACCTAGTTTTACAAGGAAGCCTCTAAAGTATGAACGGTTCATTTGTCCTTCCGCCTTGAGGTTCACTAAGGCCCATGTTACACACCCTGAGCTTAAGTGCACATTTAATCTAGAGATAATTAGAGTGAAGAAAAATCCCAATGGTCAGATGTATACTTCTTTGGGTGTTATGACCAGGGGAACTATCATTGAGGTAATATTAAGGCCTAGTCTTCGTGGTTCTTTTGATATCTTCCATTTGTTTATACCTTCCTGAAGATATTTCTTTGATTAATGAAAAATTTTTCCATTCTGGCGGTGAATGTTAGTGAACTTGGTCTAGTTACTCCAGCTGGAAAAGTTGTGTGGGGTGAGTCTTCTTCTTGTATTTTATTTAGTTCATATATGTTCATGTTTCCTTTTGCTAATCTTGATCAATGATTACAGGAAAATACGCTCAAGTTTCAAATAACCCAGAGAATGATGGTTGCATCAATGCTGTTCTGTTTGTTTAGAGGAGTTTTTAACGCTTGGTATTCGTGTATCCCATCTAAAAATCCTTCTTTGTAATATGAGAGCAACCCAAACTGTACTGAACAATAGAAATTCTATTATTTCAGTACAAAGAGTGGTCTACAAGTTACAGAGTACTTAGGTCTACAAATTCGATTTTGATGTCCAAGCAAATAATAAAGATTTTGATATCCCCAACTCCCTTTTCTATTTTAAAATGTTTGAGCTAAATCATATACAACCATTCTATTCCAGATGGATTATGGCCTGATTACAATGATGGAGCGTGGCAGTCATGCTTCAGCCGATCTAGTTTTGATATGAAAGAGGTGCTCTATTACACTCTTTTTGTTCTTATTTCCCATTTATTGTGCTGCTGGATGGTTGAGTTGATCAAGCTTTTAATACTTATGAATGATTCATATAAGTGACTCAAATAGAGCTGATTGAAAGTCAACAATCCATCTAGTCAATCCCACTCATTTGGGACATGGTTTGTTGTGCTTCTTGTTGATGATGATGATGAGAAATTAGTTTGAGTGTTGAAGTCTAGTTTTTGTGTTAGAATCTAGTTTGTTTTGTTTTTCTTTATATAATTGAACCTACCCAACATTGGAAAGGAGGTTTTAAATTACAAAGTAATTTTGGGTTACTGACTTGAGTGTGTGCTTCATGATTCTGTCCCTCTCCTGCAATTCCAATGCTCTATCTCAAAGTTTCCTCTCTTCTTTATCCAGTCCTCCATGGTAATGCAGTAATCATTATGATGTTCCTCATTGATCTTATACTTGTCCCTGCTAAATATCCTGAGGGCTGGCTATGGTAGCTTCTGTCATAACATAATCACCTAAGCATCCTGAGGGCTGGCTGTTGTAGCTTCTGTCATAACATAATCACCTAAGCTTTAATTTTGTTTCTGATTTATGCTAAGTGTTTGGTTCTACTGTCAATATAATCTACAAAGAGTTGAAGCATTTTTAAATTGAAAGGGCTAAGGAATGCTATGGTTGAAGTGGGGGTGCGAACAGGATAGGTGGGGTGGGGATTATATGTAACTTACTTGGGAGGGTGAGATGAGACTAGACCATGCACTGGAATGCCTTGATGATCTCAGGTGCCTTACCAACTATAAGATTTCAAGTCATTTCCGATTATCATTCACAGTGGCTTCTTGAGAATCTTTATTAATTGCAGTCACCCTTTATTTGTTTATCAGTATTCTTCTACTAATTAATCTTCAACTCCTTTTATTTCTGAATTTTTGCGTGGTAAATTCAATGATTCGGCAATTTATTTCTTATTGGTTATGAATTTGGAATGGTTGTTATTTCTTAGTTAGGATTTTCAAGTTTAGAACCAACATGGATAGTGGTTATATACATGGGACACTCTTTGTTGCTATTTCTTTGCTGTTTCATCTTACTTAAATATTGTTCTCAGGTTTTTGAGAAGTATGTGAAGAATTGGATTGCGATTGCTGCACCATTCCAGGGTAAGTAACCTTGATAATTTGTTATAAGGTGTTGTTGATAGTATTGGATGTCTGACATGTTATCTTCAAGTTTTTTGATATGTTGATTGAACTCTACTGCAACGATATTCCATGTTGTTCAAATCTTCAAGGTACATTAGGGGCCCCCTCCATGCAAAGGAAAAGAAAAGGATACATTAGATGCAAACGTGGTGGACTTTATTATATCTCTTTGATGAGTACTTTCTGGCAATGTGGTGTGCTATCAATATGGGAATACTGATACAGATTATATCTTCCACATGGTTGGTGGTTTTGTTCTTTTGCATCATGATGTGGATCCTGTTGTTATAGATGGCTTTGCCCCTGCCACTCCCTCTTGAACTCCCACTTGACCTTGAGATTGTTGATCTAGACAATGCCCCATCCATGTTGAAAGTACTAGTTAAGAAAAACATGTGGCTGATCATCAGCCATGTAGAGACTGTCAATTAAATTGCCCTCTGGATTGGTAATGTTCAGACTCTAGATCCCCTTCTGCTCTGCACTGAACTTCTCCCTTGTTATTGCCGGCTGGTGAAGTTTCAAACTTCTAGCAAAAGGAAATTTTCTTCGTTGCCCTTATTGGGGACCTTTTCTACTTTGCCATGTAGTTTTCTGCTTCTCAAATCGATAAGTTTGTCCATTGGATAGATGGGGTGCTCTCTGGCTATGCCACTTGTGAATCTCGGTCTGCCAATGGACAAACATTTATGGAGTTTTTCTTGTTATTCTAGGGTTGCTGTTGTTCAAGCAGTGTAAGAAAGAACACCATGCGAACAATGTGTCCACCAACGTTTAGTGGGAACCGATCTTTCATGTAACATTTATATGAGGGGCATGATGGGAGTAATTTCGTAGAGGGAACCCCATTCCCTTAGATCAGAAAGGTGTATATTTCTTTAGATAGTACCATGAATCTTTGTTTCCATCTTGTGCTTTTAAATGTCTCTTCTAATGCGTTCTTGATTCTTGATTTTAACCAGACCTCTATATATTTTGAAGCAAGAATGTTCAAATCTAATACAATCATTCATGATCAGGTGCACCTGGTTATGTCACATCCACCCTCTTGAATGGGATGTCATTTGTTGAAGGGTGGGAACATAATTTTTTCATATCAAAATGGAGCATGCACCAGCTAGTATTAACTGTTCTATTTGCATTTAAAAAAATTCTTACTTGGTTTGTATACTCCTCTCTTTGGAATATCTTGCATTTTGACTAGGGTGTGTTTGGTTTTGTTTTCCTTGGATATATAAACAAAAAAAAATACATTTTAGTTATCTGCTGGAGTATCTTCTCTTAAATTTTGATGTCAGCATAATTTTTTTTTGTTTTGGACTTTTTAAGTGCATACATGGATGCGTCTTTGTGGTGAATTAGTGTACTTAGAGTGGTGAATTGGATCGCCGTTAGGGATTAGAAAGAATGAATGCCTTTGGAGAAAAATTGTCATTTGGAAGATTCTTTTGTTTTGCCATCTCATAGATGCCATGGTGGAAGTCTGAGTTGAAAGTTTTAAAGTTTCCTTTTGTAACGTTTGTATGATCTTTCTTTCTGACTTCCAAGAGTTTCAGTGAAGTAAAATACAATGTTTAGGCAGTAATGAGATGAATTTATAAATTGACATGATTTATTTTGTGTTTTTGTGATATCCCACAATGACTTTTGGTACATAACAGATGAATTTATAAATTGACATGCTTTATTTCATATTTTCCTAATATCCCTATTTACACATTTGGCTTCCCTCAGTCGTTCTCTTTAATATTGTAGCACTGATGCATATATGATGATGGATTTGAATAATCAGATTGCTATCTATAGTAAGAAAAGGAGTCTTATGGTCTAAGATATATTTGTTTTTTTAGGGTAGTTAATAACCATCACCCAGTGATACACTTTGTTGTTCCTGATTCCCCCTTTATTTGAGCCCCTGACAGTTTTTGGTGGCATAGAAGCTCTGTTTTTAAATGTCCATGCCCCAAATAGCTTCTTATTTTGTTCACTGTTTTCGTAAGTTTTTTCTTTCACATGCTTTGCAACTCTTCCCTTGGTTTTTGTTGTTTGTTCTTAAAGTGTCCCATGCAGAAGCACATTTGACATTTCAACATTATAGTGTTTTAATATTTTTCAAGGGGCTGCTGCTGATGTTGAGCCATGTACTTCGTCTATGCACTAGTGTAGAAACTTTAGATTGTTGTCCTAAGCTGCTATTTTTTTGGGTCAAATTGTCCTAAGCCTATCTATAGTGGACTACTAATCATGATTGGTTGTTAAGGTCATGTTAAAACTTTTCAATAATGTTATGATTTCATGTCTAACTAGCTTTCTTTTTCAGCTGATTGAATGTCCTTCAATATATGAATTGTTGGCTTGTCCAAATTTCAATTGGCAAAATGTTCCCTTATTAAATTATGGAGAGAAAAGCAGGATGACGATGGTAAACCAACTGTTGCGTGTGAATCATCTGAACCAATGGAAGCATTATCAATAATGGCGGAAGCTCTTTCAAGTAACATGGTGTTTAATGGTCCTCTCTCATGCCCCAACAGCTTTATTGTGGATCAAATGCATTTCCCAATTTTATGGTGGTAGGGATTTTCTGGTCAGGATAACAACAATGATAACAAAGCCAAGCAGATCATGCCTCCTAACGTACTGGGAGTTAGCCTGCACTTATAAATTATAATTAGAATTCTGGGAATTTTCTAGGATGTTGATAATTCTGAGTTGAGGATGATGTGGCCTGAAATGTATGTAGTGGTGGTTCCCAAATCATTATTGTGGATGGTTTCGGTGAACATTTTTTCATGTCCTACATTTGGCAGGATAGTCTCTGGTAGATATGTATGTCGATCTGTTGATGTCATTAATCTAAACTACTGCCATGATCAGGTTCATTATGATGGAGTGGATATTCCGCTCCCATTCAACCTTGAGATCTTGAAATGGATTAATGAGACTCGAAACATCATGTCACATGCTAAGCTTCCCCAAGGAATCAAGTTCTACAACATATATGGTATCGGTTGCGAAACACCTCACTGTGTTAGGTAATGTTTGCCTTTGCTTTCTTTTGTAATGTGATACGTGTCATATATTGGCCTTCAATTTGGCATTTAGAAGAGCTTACATGTGTTTATGCTTGTGAGGGAAGTTTCATAATGGAGAAAATAATTTGAACTAATTTATGGAGTTGAAGTCTAGGTCTGAAACTCAGATCTGGCTTGAACTTTCTTCCGTACTAATAGATTAAATACTATTGTGTTGCTAAGCCTTGGCCTTTAACTTAGACTAGGAACTGGCTACGAGCCAATCTAATTTAAGGATCATTTGGTTTGGTCCCATGTCCAGCTGTTTCAAAGTTAACACTGTAATTCATTGGGTTTCTCTGAAAGCTAAATTATCACAGTGGTTCAACTTCAATGTTCCTAAATTTTTAGTTACTAGCTATTGCAGCTGTATTTGTCTCTAAGTCCGAATTGGATTTGAGCTTGATGCAAAGTAGTCCTCGACGATACTGTCATGCACCTGTAGAACATGTTTTTCAAGATTGTTCATGACTGACTAATGTTTACATCTTTGAAGCTATGGGAGCAAGGAAAACCCCTGTTACGGACCTTGAGTAGTTGCCTTGGGGTTTCCTGTTATATGGCTGGGTACAACTCTAGGGAAGGAGACAAGGGTTCAAGAAGGGCTGGTGAGGTGGGCTTAATCAAGGAGAGGTGCTGCTGCTTGCGTAGGAACATAGGAGGAAGGGGATGACCTATGATTGATGAGGGAGAGGAGCTAGAGTTGTGGAAGCAGGAAGGGAAGGTGCTAGGGTGAATTGCAACTAGGTTGGGGTTGATTTAGGCAAGAAGGAAAGGGCTGGGGAATGCTATGGCTGAAGTGGGAGGGAATGGGAAGGTTGCGGACAGGATAAGTGGGGTGGGGATTATATGTAACTTACTTGGGAGGGTGAGATGAGACTAGACCATGCACTAGAATGCCTTGGTTATGAATTTGGAATGGTTGTTATTTCTTATTTAGGATTTTCAACTTTAGAGCCAACATGAATAGTGGTTATATACATGGGACATAGTTTGTTGCTATTTCTTTGTTGTTTCATCTTGCTATTGTCTGTCCATCAATTTTTTCGTGTTTAAACCTTCTACTACCAAGTAGCAGGATATTTAATAAGCTTCCCTCAAATGTTAGTCGGGTGTCTCTTTCCAATCTGATTACAGCATGTGTTTGTTTCTTATCAAGTGAAGAAATCATCTGGCTATCCTCAATGAATGTTAAATTGTATTCTAAATGCTGCTCCTTACTATGTAGGGTGAGCCCGTGGACCCACACTCACTGTGTTAAGTCTTACTAAAGAGAGAGTGGCTGCTTAGCCTTGCAGAGAGAGTGAAGACAAGAGTGGTTGGACAAGATCTAGCTGTTGATGATGTTGCAGACGCGATATTGAGATCTAGGGTGGGGTTGTGTCAGACTCGAAATGTGATTGGATTATTCCTTTTTGTGTCGTTTTCTTCTTCTTCTCTTATTGGTGTTTAGATTAACATGTAACATCAAGTAGAGTACTACATGTAGTTTTTGTTGACTTGATTAATATGTATTGTATTTATTTTTCTTAAATTGTGTTCAATGAATACATTTAGCTTTTTTGAATTTTCTTTGTATTCATGTATTTGTAATGTCTTTCAGGAATAAATGTAATATAATAGCAAATATAGGGGTTTTTTTTTAAAAAAAAATTAATCTAATTGGTGGCGGTAAACAAAAAACCGCCACTAATTAGAGGAAAGCACACCCTAACACATGATACTAATCTGAACACATTTTGTGGCGGTTTAATATAAACTGCCACTAAATAGCACCTGATTCATGCCAATAAAAATGACACAATTGGTGACACTAAAAACGACAGAATTTGTGGCGGTTTTTCTCTTACCGCCACTAAATAGACTTAATTCCATTCCGCAAAACACAATTAGTGGCGGTATTATCCGCCACCGTATTTATATAATTAGTGACGGTCTAATAAAACCGCCACTATTTGCAATGGTTGCGGTGCCTTTGGTGGCGGATTTGTGGTGATGTAAAAAACCGCTACCAATTAAATGGTGGCGGTTTTGGGCACTTTTAGTGGCGGAAAAAACCACCACTAAAACTGATTTTTTTTTTTGTAGTGTGCTTTTGTAGTTTGTCTTTATCATTGGAAGTAGCTATCTAACCACCTCTTTCAGCCCACACTCACTGTTTTCTCTGGGAACAAGTTCTTTGCCAAACCCAGTCACAATTTCCTCAAGAGGTCGGGTTTGGACACAATGGTATGTCATTATGCACATGTGGGCCTCACTTGATAATTATTAACAATTAATATTAACTCAGGACTAGCTATTCACGTTGTTTTAAGGTAAAGACCAGTTGTGTTAAAATATATGCACAATAAGGATGCATATATGAATTTAATTCCCCCACAAGCAATGAGCTACATCAATCTAGTTAGAAAATCTGAATCAAGGTTGACCCATTGAAGCCTATCAAATATAAGAGAATGGCCGAGACTTGGTTTTACCAAAGGTTGATTACCTAGGTAAGTCCCATGGAAGGGAACTTCTGAATACCTTATAAATGTACAATGGCGGTCTAGGATGCACTAGATGTGCTAGTACTTAAAACGATGATGGGCTTATTGGGATTGATGTATTGACCTAAAACTTGCTGATATTCATAGAATTAACACGGTCTATTGGTTCGTTGAACCAGAGTCCGTTATGAATATTCCCCACCTACCAACAATCTAGTAGTGCGCATTAGTCTCGTGTTACTATTCGGTTGTGTTTGTTCATTTGTTTTCCCTATGTCAGAGAAATGTTATTTTTGAATCTGGCTTGACCTTTGGAGGTGGCTGATGAACCTCTGAATTGACCTTCTCAGTTGTCTTGTTGCATGAACAGGTTACAATACTGATCGATAGTTCCATTTGAAGGGGTTAGATTCCGCGTAATAGGTAGATACTAGATAACACCAATTAGAAATTACTTAAGCATTTTCTGGGAGTCAAGAAGCATACACACCATTCAAGCTCTGCAGGTGAGTACCTGAAAAAATAAATAAACTTTGTAGTTGAAAGGGTGAGGAAATCAAGATTTTGGTAGTGGGAAGGGGTTTTGTTGGCTTTCTTACATTCCATGGGAAACCCATGATTACATGATGATCATACCAATTACATTCTTCGTAGGTATGCTATCCACTTTTCTTTTAATTCAAAAATATGTATACCAAAAATAAGTTCCTATGATTAGAATAGTCATTTTCAAAAGGATTTGGTAGAAATTTTACAATGGAATAATTGGTTGTCGTAATTTCAGTTTCATGCATCTATTGTGCAAAATTTCCAAGCAGCAAAGGTGGATCAACAAGTAGATACAATTCTATGATCGCCGGTGGTGATAGACTCGTGTAATTTACCAAATTCAAGCAAGAACAACACAAGAAATTTGATTAGGAGTTCGGTTCATATGAACCTACTCTCCGGGACTCTGGATAGATTCCGATCTTCATTATGGGTTGAAAAGAACTTACAAATCAGTGAAATGAAATATACACAGGATAACCGTATAATGGCAACCAAATATGCTCAAACCTCCATCAAATCTCCCTCTCCTTGTGGTGAACACAAAGCTTTCAAAGCTCCTCAGGAATCCTCCAAGAACGATGAACAAAGACGAAACCAGAGAGGCGAAGCACAACCATGAACGAATCACCGGAGCTCATGTTTTCCCCAAATCGGGAAAACCCCAAAATCGAGTTGCAACATAATGAATTAAACCAGCCCAGCAAACATATATAAATCAAGTGAACCAGCTGGTTCAACCGAAAATGACTTAACCCATATGAAATGCCCAGATTACCCTTACAAATCTCCCCCTTAATCTGTAAGCCTAAAACAATACCCATAGAAGACCGGGCTTCAACCGTCATCGTCCAAGTGTACCTGCAAGATACAAAAGAAAAGAGATCAAAGTACAAAGCAAACACAAATATGCAAAATACCTAGATATTTGCAACTAACCATGCAACACCAAAGGACTCACTGTAGGCACATCATGCAACAAATGTAATAGGTAGAGAAACCCATAAACAACAACTCATAGTTCACAACTCAACCAAATAAACATGGAGAGTAGACATGCACAAACAGACATATATCTCATAAGAGAGATAAACAAAACAAGAACCATAAAAAATTGGGCAGCATCTCCCCTAAAAATGCAACATATGCAAACCTGATAAAACATAAAATACCACAAGACACACACACCACAACCTAAAAGAACAAGTAATATACAACGCAAGACTACAAAAAATATATAAACTAAGAAACAACATTACCAATTCCCAACAAATCAAGACAATATAAGAATTTGGAAAGAGGTAATGACTTAGTACTACAATCTGCATGATTATGCTCAGTACTTACTTTTTCAATCAAAAGTACACCATCAGTTATTTTCTCTTTAAGGAAGAAGTACGTAATATCAATATGTTTGGTCCTATCATGATAAACAGGGTTTTTACACAAGAAAATAGCACGTTGATTATCAACAAATACAATAGGCTTAATCTTTAAAATACCCAATTCACATAACAAGCCATTTAACCATATGCACTCCTTCACACCCTCAGATGCAACAACAAGCTCAGCCTCTATAGTAGACAAAGCAACTACAGGCTGTTGTTGCACCTTCCAACTGATGCAATTACCAAATAACATGAAGAAATAAGAAGATAATGATTTATTGTTATCTTTATTACTAGCATAATCAGAGTCAGTATATCCTTCAAGAATTAGGTCACCAGATGTGAACTTGAACACAAGACCTTTATGAATAGTACCTCTCAAATATCTCAAGAGCCACTTGAGAGCAAGCCAGTATTCCTTACCAGGATTGGACATAAATCTACTCAATACACTAACAGCATGAGCAATATCAGGTCTAGTACATATCATGAGATATATAAGAGAACCTAAAAGACTAGAATAAGGGATTTTTGACATTTCATTCTTTTCAAAACTATTTCTAGGACAATGATCGTTAGAAAGTTTAAAATGTGCAGCTAAAGGAACATTCACTGGTTTACAATTTAACATATTAAATTTCTCAAGAACCTTTAACAAATATAAACTTTGACAGATGAACATTGTATCCTCCCCCTTACTCCTATAAATTTCAATCCCTATAACTTTCTTGGCTATCCCAAGTTCTTTTATTTCAAATTCAGATTTCAACTTGTCTTTGACATCTTGAATAAGATTAGAATCAACACAAGCAATCAATATATCATCAACATAAAGTATTAGATATAAAATAACAGAGTCTGAAATGAGAAAATATAGGCAACTGTCATAAACACTTTTCCTAAAACTTACACTCAAAACAAATGAGTCAAACCGTTTGTTCCATTGTCTAGGGGCTTGTTTGAGCCCATAAAGGGTTTTCTTCAACAAGCAAGCTTGAGATCCATCTCCTACTGCCGAGATGCCAAAAGGATGTTGCATATAAATCATTTCTTCTAAGTTGCCATGAAAAAGGCAGTTTTGACGTCCATTTGCTCTATTGTCATTTTTGGCTGAGCAACTAGGGACAACAACAACCTTATAGTCTTATACTTAGCAACAGGAGAAGAAATTTCATCTTAATCCACCCCTTCTCTCTGGACAAAACCTTTAGCAACTAGTTTAGCCTTATATCTTTTAGAGTTGTTTACTCCATCATCTTTGATTTTAAATATCCACTTGTAAGGCAATAGCCTTTGGTCCTTAGGCTTATCAACAAGTTCCCAAACCTGATTTTTATTCAATGATTCCAACTCCTCATTTATGGCTTGAATCCATAAATCCTTATCCTTGGAATCTAAAGCTTCCTCATAGGAACTAGGTTCATCAGACTCAAACTCAGAAACTGAATCATTAGTCTCAAGAGCAAAGTTTTCTAAATACCTTTTAGGTGGCCTAACCTCTCTCCTCACTTTATCTCTTGCCAGCTGATAACTACTCAAATCAGGAGCCTCAACCACCTCTTCAGTGGAAGTCATAGAAGAGGGCATTGGCCCACTATCAATATCAGGAACCACAACCACAGGCTCATTATCACTAGAGCAGGGTTGAGGGGAAGTTAAGGGTTCTTTAGGTTTACTACAATCAACAGTTTGAACAAGATTAAAGGAAACATCAACCTGTTCTAAGTCAAATTAAGTGAAATCAGTCATTCTTTGATCAAGTGGATTAAGATTAATATTGTCAATGGACAGGCAAGGGAATACACTCTCTCTAAAGAGAACATCCCTACTCACAAAGGTCTTAACACCAGGTATAGATCTATCCCACAATTTGTAGCCTTTCACTCCCTCAGGATACCCCAGAAATATGCTCTTCTTACTCCTAGGCTCTAATTTGCCAATGCTCTGATAAGCAAAGGCTTCACAACCAAACACCCTAAGGTAGCCTAGCTTGGGGGGTTTCCCCCACCACATTTCCTCAGGGGTTTTAGACCCTAGGGTTACAGAAGGACACTTATTGATCAAGTGAACAGCTGTAGTCAAAGCCTCACCCCAGAACCCCTTGGGTACCCCATAACTAATGAGCATGCATCTAGTTTTATTTAATATAATTCTATTCTTTCTTTCAGCAATGCCATTTTGCTGAGGGGTAGACTTAACTGTTCTATGCCTTTGAATGCCTTTGTCTTTACAAAACCCTTTGAACATTTCATTTACAAATTCTAATCTATTATCAGTTCTTAATGTCTTAACTTTCTTTCCACTCAAATTCTCTACCAAAGCAACCCATTCCTTAAACTTGACAAAAGTTTCATCCTTGGACTTTAACAAGAAAATCCACGTTCTCCTAGAGTAGTCATCAACAAGAGATAAAAAATAGGAGTTTCTTCCAGAAGACAAGACTATACTAGAAACACCATCTAGGTATGTTCTACCATCAAACACATACAAACCAGACTAAGCATACTTTCAAACATGCATGAGAACCTTTAGAAATAGTAAGAATACCACCAGAGATACTTGTATCAAACCTAGCACTATCAAGGCTACTTATTGAAATTAAGTTTCTCTTCAAGTCAAGTATATATCTAACATCATGCAAAGTGAAAATAGATTTATTGTGAGTGAACAATTTAACAGTGTCAATTCCAATCACATCACATAAATCATTATTTCCCATCATTACATTGGCATTTTCTACCTCAGTCAGGTGTGTAAACCAATGCAAATGAGGACACATATGGTAAGTACACCCTGAATCTAAAATCCATCCATCTTGCCTATCACTATCAGATATGATCAATACTTCACAAAAGTCTTCATATACATTAGCTTCACCATTATTAGATCCAGGCATATCAGAATGAGATGTCTCATTTTCTTTTATTTTCCTTTTGTATGCAAAACAATTTTTCTTAAAATGACCCACTTTCTTACAGTAAAAACATCTTTTGGTGCTAGAATTAGACTTATTATTCCCATTATTGTTCTTGTTGTTATTTTCATGATTGTAATACACTTTACCCTTTCCCTTGGGCTTCCCTTGTTTGTAAGAGCCCTTGCCCTTAACAAACAAAATTTTCCCCACTCCCTTTAGTCTTTCAGAAACCAATAACTTTGACTCCCTATTCTTTAGAGCATCAATACATTGCTCAAAGGTAATGTTTTGACAAACATACTTAATTGAATTCTTAACGACAAGATAGTCATTATGAAAGGAATTTAACAGCATACTAGACAGGTCTTGGTCATTAAATTTGCTCTTTTCCCCAGTATTGGCCAAGTTTTGAACCAATTTCTTAAACACGTCTAGGTTTTTATCTAGACTAATAGCAGGGTCCATTTTAAACCCATACAATCTTTCTTTTAAATAAATTTTGTTACCTAGGTTCTTTTTCTGGTAAATTTATTCAAGCTTATTCCACACCTTGAAAGGGGTATTATCATCTTCATCTAAACATCTGATAACACCATCAGTGATGTTCCAGAGCATGCAACCTATTGTATTCTTCATCACTTCAGTCCTCAACACAAGGTCAATGCTTTCGAAGAAAGTGTTTGGATCATCTATTGACCTAAGGAGTTTCTGTTGTGCCATGAGGGCCCTGACTCTTGTTTTTCCATATTCCAAAATCCCGAGTCCCATCAAACTTCTCTATGTCTATCCCTGGAACCCCCCATAGGAGTGTCCAAACTTAGGTACCTAGGGTTCTCTCCTAGACCTACAGCTCTACTAAAGCCAGTGGTGACCACACTGGGTGGAGAATCCTCCCCTGGTAGACTTAGTCCCTTGCTTAACTCCACTTTGGAGCCGGTAAATTACACCAATTAGTATATACAAGAAAATAATTCACAATACTGATATAAACAATTCTGAAAAAAATATAATAATCAAGCATTAATCAATCACACTTTATTGGCTAACAATATACAGTTTTCAACAGCATTAAATCAAGCATATTGTTAACATAATAGGCCAATACAAACCAAATAAAGTGCCAATGTTAACAAATGAACACAATAATGCAAACTTGGATAAATTTTTAGCAAACTTATAATCAGTGATTAATTAAACAATTAAACATATCAGAATTAACTCTCATACATAGGTTATACCAACTATAGAATCAAAAAACAAGTCATACATATAGAACCGAATACATATGGTTAGGTTATGAAGCAGCAGAAGAAAAATGTAATGAACCTACATGTTGTATGAGATTATACAATCGAATTAGATGTAAAACCATACACAAGCCCTAATTTGATTCCATCTAAACACTAATCACCAATCACCTGGCTCTGATGCCAATCTGTGATCGCGGTGGTGATAGACCCGTGTAATTTACCAAATTCAAGCAAGAACAACACAAAAATTTTGATTACGGAGTTCGGTTCATATGAACCTACTCTCTGGGACTCTGGATAGAGTCCGATCTTCACTATGGGTTGAAAAGAACTTACAAGTCAGGGAAATGAAATGTACACAGGATAACCGTATAATGGCAATCAAATATGCTCAAACCTCCATCAAGTCTCCCTCTCCTTGTGGTGAACACAAACCTTTCAAAGCTCCTTAGGAATCCTCCAAGAACGATGAACAGAGACGAAACCAGAGAGTCGAAGCACAACCATGAACGAATCACCAGAGCTCATGTTTTTTCCCAAATCAGAAAACCCCAAAATCGAGTTGCAACATAATGATTTAAACCATCCCAGCAAACATATACAAATCAAGTGAACCAGCCGGTTCAACCGAAAATGACAACCCATATGAAATGCCTAGATTATCCTTACCTTTTAATTTCCTACTAGCTGCCTGGGTCAGAATTCTGCAGCTTGTGTTGTTTGAGATTTTGACCAAGAAGCAAATCTTCTACAAGGAATTTTGGATAGTAGGCAAAAGCCTTCTAAATGCTCTTTTACCTATATAAGATGACGAGGGTGAGAAGGTGGATCGATACATGCATTTAAGAAAGTAAAAATCGAGCTGTGAGCTAGTTGTGGAGTACTATTTGATTCGAAACATCTTTTAGGGGTTTTGAGAGTTTGAGTTGAGAGAGGGTATAATAGGGGTATCTGGCTTTGGATACAGGGTTGGGTATGAGTTTTATTAAGCCCAATTGTTGCTACATGTACAATTGTTCTTTCTACTCAATGTGAAGAAATCTTGAATATGCCCATAAAAGTTGGCATAGCTGAATGCCAATTAAGCATTAATGTTCATGGATTTGCTTTGATCATTTTTGTATTTACTGTACAAATTTCCATCAAGTAAACCAACTTGGTCCAAACCCATGGCCCAACCCAATCCATGCCTTCGATCAAAATTACCCGAGTCGACCAAGGGGCTCAACCCTATGCCCTTCAGATGATGCATAGACAAGTTATGAATGAAGCTCGAAAATGCCCATAACTATAAATCAAAATGACCAAAGATCTAGTACTGTATCCTCCTCAAGTGAGATTTCAGTGCCATATCTGTTGTGAATGGCGTAGCACCTGAGCTACTCACGGCAATAAATTCAGTAACTGCTATATCAGGCTGTAACCAACACCGATTGGCATTTGACATGTTAGACAGAGAGGAGAGCAAGGCCGACCTTGAACATCCAATGGATCATACTACCTTAGGTTATGCAATAAAAACCCTCAACCAACCGTAGTCAAAGGTAATTGAACTACAAATCAATGGCAAGTGCTTATTTATTACCCTTGGGCTCTGCAAAAAGCCAATTCTGAGCTTTCTACCCCCTAGCAGTGGAGGTAGTGTTGCTTTCCCATTTTGACTTAATCAACGAAAGCGGCTCTCCAACCACCTCGTTCAGTCTACACTCATTGTTTTCTCTATGAACAAGTCCTTTTCCAAATTCAGTCATCTACCCTTGCAGGTAGAAGATCAAATCCCTGCATAGATGAGTCGGATCAATTACCTTTTGGGGTTGGGCCGAGAGTGAAGAACTGATTGAAGTGTTACATGAGATGTGGGCCCCATGTACAGGGGAGAGTTGGGGTAGGTTACTAGGTTTCCCTTTGGGCTGGGGGTGGGGCTAGGAGTGAAGGACTGATTCAAGTGATCAAACGATTCAAACTGATGTGAAAATGGAAAAAAACATTAATTAATCTTGGGATCAATGAAGTGAATTATGATCAGAGAAGGTTTAAATGCAGGCATGCACATATTAATGGCAACAACCAAGGACAGCTCTTATGGGCATTAACTGATGGTAAAATCAAAAGGTACATGCATGTAGATCACCTTCCTTAGTGACACTTTTTCCACATAATTCTGTTATGTAAATCTTTCTGAAAGCTATTTGGTTACCTAAATCTTGTTAGATGTTTCTTTCAAGTCAAATGATGAAAAGATTTGAAAAATATTTCATAAAGGAAGGCTCATGAATATATTTTTCCAACTTTGTTTTTTTTTTTTTTTTTTTTTAAGTTTGTTTCTCTAATTATTTTTCATTCATTTTCTGATTTTCATAATTTTGGTTTTTTAATTCTAGTTTCGATATTTTAATATTTTCCATTTTGGTGTTTAATTCATTATCTCAAAAATTTGTATTAAAATTACTTTTCCAATTTCATTTTTTTAAAATCTAATTTTCCATTTCATCTTTTTTATATTTATGCTTTTGGTTTATTAATTTATTTTTAGTTATTTTCCAATTTTACATTTTTAAAATTTATTTCTTTAAAATTAAAAATTAATTTTTCCCATTCTGATTTGTAAATTTATTTTAAGTTTCATTTTCTTTATTTTATTCTCCAATTTCAATATTTTTAAGAAAATGATTCTCTAATTTTGTGTGTAAACTAAGCACAATGTTAGGTTTTCTGTCAACAAAAATGAGAATTTTTTAGCCAATGGTGGGTTAGTAAAGCGGTTAAAGGCCTCTTGGGTTCACACCCATCCGGCGGCATTAATATTCTCATTCCCATCCCAGTATATTTGAAGCTTTTAATCCAAAAAAATAATAATAATAATAAAATATAATTTTAATATTAACATTTTATATAGAAACAGGAATGGAACAACCATGGTCTAGGGATTCTAAGGAAAACTTAGTATGCGTCGGTAACATTTCCATTCTAAGACGCAAGTTCTTATGCAATTTTTTAATATTTCTGTGCCAAAAGACCATTCTTTGATTGGAAATGGGCTTTTGATATATCCGTTTGAAAATATTTCCAGAATACTAAGAATTAGTTGGTATTTGATAAAACTCGTTCAAAGGTTTCAATGGAGACCAATTTTATCACTTCTATTTCTGTTATTTGGTAAAAACATTTTTTTGATGTTCTGTAAAAGGCGTTCTTCAGACTAGTTTTCTAATCGGTCTGTTCTTAAATAATAGAAGAACGAAGCGTTTTAACAAATGCCTCTAATTTGTTCTTCCATTCAGAACATCAAAAACATTTTCTAAGTACCTTACCAAACGCGCCCTTAAGTTCCGGCCGAGAATTTTGCCCAACTATGACTATGTAGCCCATGAGAACAATTTAATTGATTTCTTGGGCATCAACGAGTCCTGTTTTTCCTTGCAATTCGATACTTTCAGCAAGGTCTGCTAGACATACTTTGCGTTTGGCTCCACCAGAAAAGATCCTTTTGCTTGCTAATGAAAAGGAATGCACAGTATGCAAGACGAGAGAAAACCCTCTTTCGAAATTGTCCTTTTCTATCCCAAAAAAAATCCTAAGAAGTATTGTTCCTTACCAACAATAGTAACCAAGTCGAACCCACATTTCTTCTTTTTTTTTTGGTCAAATTTAACTTCTTCTTCTTTCTTCTTTTCTCTTTTTTTTTTTCTTTTCTTTTTTTCTTTTTTTTTTTTTTTTTTTTTTTTTTTTAACGAGATTCATCCGGGTCAGCTTGCGCGCACCATGATTACATCCTCAAATTAATGCCGCCGAATGAGTGTGAACCTAAGATCTCCCTGTGGGAGGTAGAGTCTTTAACCGCTTTACTAACCCTAAACCCACATTCTCTTCACTAAGAAGTATTGTTCCTTACCAATCAAATTACTCAATTTTGGCAGAAAGTTTACTTTGTTTTGCTTTTTATGCATTTCATGTTGAATTCTTTTGAAAAAAAAAAAAAATCTTAAAGAGGGGTTTGTCACTTTATAAAGTTTAAATTAAAATGGTGGGTGAATGTATTTTTTAACATAATGGTGGCATTTTTTTTTTATATAGAGTAGGTAATTTAAGGAGATCATAGGTTCAAACTTTTGGTTATATATACCTTCTCTCTTTTTGAGGCCTCGAAAGTAAACCTTTTTTTCATCTCCCAGTTGAATTTTTAGTCGCATTATTCTTTTTATGATTGCAAGCAAAAACAATTAAAATGTGAAAAAGAAATAACAAAAAAGGAGAGTTAATCTTGTCTTCATCCCCGTCCTTCAAAGAGGGTTTCTGTTATTTTGCAAAATTTGTATTTTTTCATCCCAAATTAATTTTAAAACCAGATTTGAGAAAAATGAATTAAAAATCAAAATGGACAAATAAATTGAAACTATCGAAATTGGAAATTTAAAAAAAAAAATGGAAAATAAATGAAATAAATTAGAGAAACAAAATTTTTTAATTGGAAAAATGAACTTATAAACTCGCTTTTTTTGTGAAACTTTCCTCAATTCCTATGCTTCAAAAAACCATTTGACACGATTTAGGTAACCAGACAATTCTCAATAAAAATTACATTACAGAATTCGAATAATCAAATGAATTTGACGTGAATTTGACGTGAATTAGAATCAAACACAATGAAAAAATGATATGTTCATACCTTTCGATGTAGGGGAATCACTGAGGGTCCTTGGATTGAAGTCAATTGTTGAGAATAATGAGTTCAGCTGCCCTCAAGTTGAGGATGCATGAAGGAACAATTTTCATTTTTTTTTGGGTACAAAGGGGCTTATTAAGCCTGAGGGATGGGGATATTAATATGCTTTAGCAAAAGTCGAACCCATGACCTTTTCATTAAGAGGTGTTGGTTTCATCACTAGAAAAGCTCTGCGTTGGCTCATTTTTAATTCACTGTCATTTGAAAACTTTTCGAGTTTGACTAATTAAATCCAACTCCCTTTGCTCGACTTAATCCTTATTCCAGTTGCAACATCCATATAATTACCAGCAGATTAAAGATTGGGTCCGTTTTCGCACTCAAGTCAATATTGTAGTACAGTCATATGATAATACTATATGTTTCAATCAATGTTCTTATGCTCATTTTCATGTTCATCAAGGATAGAATGGAATCAAAGATGGACCACTTCCAATGCCACTACCTGAACTATTAGCAAAAGTAGATTCGAAGTGAATGACAATAGTATACGTAGAATATTCAGCTATCTAGCGGGGAGAAAAAAAGGCTTCAGCTATGAGGTTTTTTTTTTTTAAGGGTTGATAGTGAAAGATCTTCTCTATCCAGCCTGTTTGTTAGATTATCCTCTCATACTGTTCAATATCACACTAATAGATCCTGTGAGTGTTGGTCTCACACTGTGTAGCCTAACATAGATAGATCTTAAGATCCATATGTGAGTTGTGAGTTGTGAATTGGGAGAATAGTCTGATAGGCAAACTGGATGTTTTTTACAGAAAGATCTTGACTCGTGACTCGTGAGAATGGCACCATGAGATTTTTTCTTTTTTGGGTTTGGTTTGGGAGAGGGGGTTTGGGTAGCAAGAGAGCCACCATAAGATTTGAGTGATTTTGCTTTGATTCAACGCCAGCAAGCGAGATATCGTGAACCATTAGATCGAGATCTTGATAAAAATTTTAATTTTGACTATTGAAAAAATTACCGATTGAGATAGTAATCTTGACCAACATGCAAGATCTGGAAGTCTAAAATCATGCACACTTAATGGTTGCAAAATCCAATTTTTTTTCTTCTTTTGGTAAGCAAAATCCAAATTTGTGATCTATCAAACTAACTTTTCATACCACTTGCAAAGTTGCAATTAGTAATCTAGTAGTAACTAGACCTGTAAATGGATAGCCGAAATCCGCCTCCGAATTCGCATTTGTATTCGTTTAAGGGTATCCATACCCGAAAATTTTCTTACTGAAAAATATCTGTATCCGTCCACTAAACAACCGGATTCGGATTCGGATAATTGCTTATCGGATCGGATAATATCCGGATAGAATAAAGTATTTAACATTTTTCTTTAAAAATAGATGATAATCGGATTGGGATACCGGTAATGGGATTCGGATAGCGGTATTCAGTAATAAGAAACTAGAAATTTATAATAAAAATGTAAAAAAATGACAATTATCAATCAATAATCGGATATTTTATCGGATCGGATTATTATCGGAGATCCGATAAAGTTTCGGATTCGAATTTGGATGTCTTCTCTAGATTTTTGTCGGATTCGGATTAGGATAGCGGATTTGCTAATCGGATTTGGATACTAGTGTATCTGAGCCGAATCCGGTTCGTTTACAAGCCTAGTAGTAACCCACCACATATTCATGAAAGAGTTCTTTTTTTATTTTTTTTTTAAGAAGGAAAGTGTTCTCCACTTGCTCCATATTCTTCAACTTTTCTTGGTTTCCGCGTTGTTTTGAAGAGGAAATTGTCACACCATCTTTTTTTCACATGTTCAAAGTGTTCTCCACTTGTTCCACTGTTACTTTACTTGGAGTGGTTTTGTTTTTTCTTCTTCTTGGTTTCCGCATTGTTTGGCAATGGAAATCGCTAACATTTCTTTGTTTCCCTGCCGGCACCTTAACTTTTCACATGGTGATTATTCATTAACTCCACAAAGCAAACAAACAAGAATTTCTTTCTTTTTCTTCAGTGATAAAAATCTTTTCCAAACAAAAAAGAACTGATGACTAGATATTTCAAGCCCCATAAATTAATTAATCAGATATTCGTTTAAAGTAAGTGGAGAGCTTGGTGATAATCATTATATATATTTATAGAATTAAAAATTGATGTCTGTTAAATCTATGATATTATGTGATCACAATCACTGACCAATGGTGTTCTCCCACAAGGATGGAAAATTGTGTGACAATTTCCTCAACCAAACAACGTGGAAACCGAGAAAACAAAGAAAGAGACATACCACCATTCCACGTCAGAATGGAGCAAGCAGACAACGCTTTTATTCTTCAAAGGCACATGGAAGTTGCAAAGTACTTTCCTCTGTGAATCAACTCTGAGACCAAGAAAATAATAAATCCTCCACTCCACTGGGTTGGGCTCTAGGGCATTTAGCTAGTCCCAGTTTGTCACCGGAAGTTAGAGCTCTTTCATCAACAACTTATCTTCATCCCAATCATGGCCGCTTTAGACTCAACTTCTTCTTCTTCTTCTGTTTTCTCTGCAACTGAATCTTCTTCAACTTACGATGTGTTTATCAACTTTAGGGGCGAAGATCTTCGCAATAATTTTATTGGATTCCTTTACAAAATTATGAAGAACAAAGGAATCAATGCCTTCCTTGATAGTGAAAAACTGCAAACTGGAGAAGAAATTGGCCCAACCCTCTATGAAACAATCAGGGATTCCAAAATTGCAATCCCTGTCTTCTCTAAAGGTTATGCAGATAGCAAATGGTGTCTGGAGTCTGAACGAACTTGTTGAGATAGTTCAATGCCATGAATCCAACAAGCAAATAATCATGTCCATATTCTTCAATGTTGACCCATCGGATGTTCGGCATCAGACCAGAACTTTTGAGAAATTGTTCCTAGAACATCAAGAGAAGTCTGATCCCAAAAAAGTAGAGAGCTAGAGGAAAGCTTTGATAGTGGTAGGGAAGTTGAAAGGAGACGTTATCGATGATACTAAGTAAGTCTCCAACACAAACTTTTTCTCTAGTTAAGTCTCATGGTTTTTTTTTTTTTTTTTCCCCTCTTGTTTTGTAGCTGTAAGAATTTTATTGATTTTCATTTCAAAAGATTCTTCTTCTCTTTACTTGATATTTTCATCCCTATGCTTGTTCTTGTGATTTTATTTTTAAATAAAATAACTACAGGAATCAAGCAGAGGTAGGTGAATTAGTTGTCAAAAGGGCTCTAAGGGAATTGGTCAATAACACACGCTTGCCTGAGGGCGAGTACCGCATTGACATGGATTCGAGAGTAAAGGATCTATCTTCATTATTAGATATTGGCTCCAATAACGTTCAATTCCTGGGAATTTGTGGTTTTGGTGGTATCGGGAAGACGACACTTGCCAAGGCTGTCTATAATGACTTCCTTTCAACCTTCGATAATCAATGTTTTCTTTCAAACATTAGAGAACGAGCAACACAATTCGGGGGGCTAGTATCATTGCAAAAGCAATTCCTAAATAATATTTTGAAGGTGGACTTTGATATAGAAGATCTTCATAGAGGAAAAGGATTAATAGAATAAAGAATTAGCAAGAAAAATGTTTTTCTTGTTCTTGATGACATTTACAAGAAAGAAAAGATAGATGCTTTGGCTAGTAATCTCAATTGGTTTGGTAAAGGAAGCAGAGTCATAATTACAACAAGGGACGAATGTGTTTTGGACGTGGCTAAAGTTAATGGAGGTAAAATATACAGGCCTCGGTTGCTAGATCATGTGCATTCTCTTCAACTATTTAGTTGGCATGCCTTTCAAAATAGCCAACGTCCAAAAGATTACATGCGACTCTCACATGATGTGGTACACCATTCTGGAGGGTTACCTTTAATTCTATAAGTATTCAGGTCTTATCTGTCAGATATAAGTGACAAAGATGAATGGGAAGACACATTAAAAGCATTAAAAGAAATTCCTCCTAAAGAAATCCAAAGAAGGCTAAGGATAAGCTATGACAATTTGGAAAATGATTATCAAAGAGACATATTTCTTGATGCAGCATATGGAAAAAGAAAATTGTAATTTCCATATGGGAAGCTTGTGGTTTTCATCCAAAACCAGCAATAATTAGATTAATAAAAAGATCTCTTCTAAAGTTTAATGGTGAATGCTTGACGATGCATGATAACATTAGAGACATGGGAAGAGAAATTGTCTTAGAAGCAAGCCGCAAAGATCCAAGTAAGCATAGTAGGCTATGGTCTTATGGTGATGTTGTGGAAGTATTAAGAGGACATAAGGTAACACCTAAACACATCCCACCTCCCCTTCTTTTCTTCAATTTGCTTCTATTTATCCAACAATTTCCATTTAATTGAGTTATTTCCTATTATAGGAAACTGACACAATAGAAGCCATGAGCCTCTTCTATCATGCTTCACAGCCACCTTTTGATCTATCGATAGAATCTTTGGAGTTGATGCACAATTTAAGATTCCGTGATGTTACTCTTTCTGATGAATATTTTATGGAGAGAAGGCTTTCCGATTTCTATCATAGGAGATTAGTTTGTCTCAAGCTATCACGCGACTGTTCTAATCAGTTTTGGAATGTCAGACCTCTAGATAAACATAAGGTATAACATTCGAGTTTTTTCTTTTTCCCAATAATAATATTAAGTTTTATAAATCATAATATATTTATGTTTTCTCTTTGTTTACAGCGGTTTCAAAATTTGAAAATTCTCGATCATAGTAATTGTTACAACCTTCCAAAGTCCCCAAACTTTTCTTGGTTTCCTTCCTTGGAGGAATTACACCTTGAAAGATGTCATTCATTAAAGGAGTTAGACGAGTCCATTGGGCAGTTGAGTCAACTCAAAGGTCTTTTTCTCAACTTTTGCTTATCACTTAAGAAATTGCCCGACTCCATCGATGACTTGAAAACCCTAGAGAAGCTTGACTTGTCAGTCACAAGAATAGAAAAACTCCCAGATAGCATTTGTCGGATGTGTTCTCTTGAAGAGCTTGTTCTTTGTGAATTCGAGTCACTTAAGAAATTGCCTGAGTCAATTGGTGATCTAAAATCCCTAGTTAAGCTTGATCTATCATCTACAAAAATAGAAGAACTCCCATACAACATTTCTAGGATGACATCTCTCAAAGAGCTTATTCTTTATTGTAGCAAGTCACTCAAGAAATTGCCTGAGTCAATTGGTGATCTAAAATCACTAGTTAAGCTTGATATGTCATCTACAGAAATAGAAGAACTCCCAGCCGACATTCCAAGGATGACTTCTCTCACAGAGCTTATTCTTTGTGAGTGCAAGTTACTCAAGAAATTGCCTGAGTCAATTGGTGATCTGAAATCACTAGTTAAGCTTGATTTGTTATCTACAGAAATAGAAGAACTCCCAGATAGCATTTATAGGATGACTTATCTCAAAGAGCTTATTCTTCGAGGTTGTTCCTTACTCAAGAAGTTGCCCGATGGTGTTAGACTATTAGAAAAACTTGAGTTACTAGATTTTCGATATTGCGTCAGACTAGTGAAGCTACCAAGATCATTCAGGGTAATGAGATGTTTGGATAGAATACAACTGCAAGCAATCGCTATTACTAAATTTCATGATGATTTTTCAATACCCCCAAATTTAGACGAGCTGGAAATCATTTTTCTACAACGGATCAAATGCCTCCCAGCAAATTTATCAGCCTTAGAAAACTTTGAAGCAATTAAGGATTTGGGAATGTGCAATATTGGAATACATCCCAGCGCTTCCCTCATGCTTGGTTGAACTTTGTATTGAATTCTGTGGTTCGTTGGCACGACTACCTGAGTTGTCAAAGTTAAAAATGACTCATGGTCACAGTACTCACGATGGAATGACAGCTCCAGATCCACAAGCCCCTCAGGTTTTTTCCTATCATAAATTTGCTTTTTTTTTTGACTTTTGTCTTGTGTTTTTTATTTCTTTACTTGCTATACTTCATTGTTGGACTAAGAATATTCGGTTCATGTCTCGGAATCACTTCTATGCCTAGGTCGATTGTATATCTTAGCATGTCTTACCTTTCTTTGAGTTATTCCTTGTTATGTGTTTAATCTTCTGTGTGCTGTCTGTACTCTTTATTGTACCGTGTACCTCTCTTCATGCACTGAGCTTGGGTGGCCAGCTTGTTATTTGGGTTTTTCTCTTTGAGATGAGTACCTTTCTGTTGATTTCTGTGGCAAATAGGGTGAAAGGTTTTATAATGAATATCTTCTTGGAATGTAAGGGGATTGAACGGGAAATTTACCCAGCAGTGTGGCTAAAAATCTCAAGAAATACAAGCCCGATATAGTGTTCCTATGTGAAACCAAATGTCAGAACCACCCTATCTTCATGGAGACCCATAAAAAGATCTTCAATAATTATGATCTTCTCTGTTTCAATAATAGTGAGGGTATGAAGGGGCTTAAAGGGGGAGCTTGCATGCTAATCTCCAAATTCCAATCTGTCTCCTTGTTTATGGTCGATAAGGGGTGTTTCATCCTTCTATGTTCATCTCAATCTTTAACTTGGTTCTCGGTATGCCTCTATGCCCCTCCCTCCTATGCCGAAAGAACAGAATTCTGACGGATGGTTCAATCTCGGATCGAGAATTTGGATAAACCTGTTACAATCATTGGTGACTTTAATGAAGTTATCAATCCTGCTTACAAACTTGGGAATGTGTTTAAAGCATCCCCTGCCTTACCTCTTCTCTTGGAGATTATTTCCACCCTCTCCCTTAAGGAAATAACCGCACCTGGTGAATACTTCACTTGAACCAACAAACAAAAACCTCTTAATTTAATCCAAGAGAGATTGGACTTGTGCTTCACATGTCCGATTTGGAATGCCTCATTTCCCTATGCCCAGCTTCGTAGGTTACCAAGTTTAGGCTCTAATCACAATCCAATCATGCTCTTGGGAAAAAATAATAATCTGCGAAGAGGGTGGAAATTGTTTCATTTCCAAAATGCTTGGAATTTCCATCCGGAATTCCGTGAGACAAGAACTGGGCTTGGGCTGGGGCTGGATTGGTTAATTTGGAAACCAAATTGGCCAATCTTTCTAGAATTCTTCAAGGTTGGAATCGGGAAGTATTCGGAAACATTGATAACATCTTCCATAATACTACTGCCGAAATTGAGGCCCTCCAGGCACTTCATAGTCCTCAGATTGAGAAGATGCGGGAAAAAACAAAAAATATCATGTGGGCCCTCAATCCTTGAAGAACTTTTCGGCACCAGAAATCTAGATGCAAATACATCTTGGATGGGGATAGAAATACCAGGTTTTACGATCTCTCATCTAAAATCAACATCCACATAAACAAAATTGACTTCCGTCACATTGATGGGATCCCGGTAACCCAACCTGTTGAAATTGCAAAAGGGTTTGCTGACTTTTTGCAAAGACTTTTTACCTCCTCAAACCCTCTCGAACCTGAATTTATTGAAAGTCTGTTTCCATCTATCATTGATTCAAACAACCTTACTGATATGTCTTCGATCCCACAACCCAATGAAATCAAACAAATTGTGTTTTCGTTGGGACCCCATAAAGCACCTAGAATGGATGGATTTAATGCTTTCTTCTTCCAACAACATTGGGAATTAGTTAAAGAAGAGGTCATTAAGTTTGTGACTGATTTTTTCTTGAATCCCAATCTCCCCCCTGGAACAAATCATACTCTTTTATGCTTCATTCCCAAGAAAGACCAGCCGCTCACAGTTTCAGACTTCCGACCCATTAGCCTTTGTAATGTATCTTACAAGATCATTGCAAAACTACTGGCAAGAAGGCTTAGACCAATATTGCTCAATGTTATCTCTCTGTGTCAAGCTGCTTTTGTCCCGAATCGCCAAATTTTGGATAACATCATGATAGCACAAGAAATCTTCCACTTCATGGGAAAAACAAAGGCAAAGAATGGGTATGTCGCAGTCAAATTGGATATGTCCAAGGCATATGACAGAGCGGAATGGGGAGTGATAACAAGAATTCTATCTTTTTGGGGTTTTGACCCCACTTGGATACAAATGATCCAGTCTCTTATTAGCTCTGCATCCTTTTCCATCAAACTAAATGGTACTCCACATCACCACTTCAGGGCCTCCCGGGGATTGCGACAAAGGTGCCCTCTCAGTCCTTACCTATTCCTAATAATCATGGAAGTTCTATCCAGATTATTAACAGAATATAGGAGTCTGAATTTATTTCAAGGAATTAAAGTGGCTAGAAGGGCCCCAGAAATTTCTCATCTCTTTTTTTCAGATGATACTTTCCTTTTCTGCAGAGCGGAAAAGGAAGATCTACTTGCACTCAAAGCGGCAATGGAACTTTTCTCTGACATTACAGGACAAGAGATCAATTTACAAAAAAGTGGAGCCTACTTCAGTAGAAATGTGCCGGTGGAAAAAAAAGAGCACTTTTAACCATCATGGGAATAGGCGAAATGAAAAAAGATGCAGTGTATCTCGGCACAAACCTATTCCATGGAAGATCAAAGGTTAAAAATCTACATTTCATTCTTGATAGAATGACAAGGAAACTCTCCTTGTGGAAAGCATCCAATCTCTCCTTTGCAGGTAGGGAAGTTCTAATCAAATCGGTCCTCCAACCACAGTCCATCTACCATATGCAGTGCTTCAAATTTCCCAATAGTATTTGCTCACAAATTGATTCCTTCTGCCAAAGATTCTGGTTAGGAAACCCAACAAAAAAAAGGGGCCTCACACTAATATCTTGGGATAGATGTTGCAGACCAAAGGAAGAACGAGGATTGGGTTTCAAAAGGATAGCCAATATCAATGAAGCACTTCTGCTCAAACAAGGGTGGAGACTTCTAGTTGAAAAAGACTCAATGTGGGCCAAGCTTTTAAAGGCAAGATATTTTCCAAATACATCTCTTTTTCATCCAAAAACAAAAAAAAAAAAAAAAAAAAAAAAAAAAAAAAGGGGATCATGGACATGGAATAGCATTTGTGCTATTATAGAAGACAGTGCGAAATGGGAAAGACACTTCATTCTGGTTTGATCCTTGGATACCATCCACCACAAATCATTTGGTAGGTGATCCATCCTTAGGCCCCTGGCAGGACAAATTGACAGTTGAAGATGTGGTCAACTCCATACAATACAGAAACAGGGAGTATTCCAACATTATTGCTTTACCTTCTAATCTAATGCTGACAACAGAACAGGACTCCTGGATCTCGTTGGTATCTCCAAATGGCACATTCACAACAAAAAGAGCAGGAAATATGGTAAGAAGAACAAACCAAACCACCAATTCTGTGGGGAGTACAAGGTGGTGGAAATTCCATTGGAAACTACCCATACATCCCAAGTTTAAATCCTTTTTCTGGAGGCTACTGAACAAAGGATTACCCCTAGCTGCATCATTATACCCTTCGATAACTTCTTCACCACTATGCAAATTATGCTCTCAAGGTAATGAAACATATTGGCATTTTGTTTATCTCCTGCGAATGGACCAAGAGATTATGGGCGGCAGGACTCCTGGGTCTCAGAACAGAAAATCTCATGGCCCAGTCTGACTCAATTCTTCAACTGTGTGAAACCATGATCACTCAGTGGGGGATGGATAACACAACACAAAGATGGACTATGTCAGTGTTTAGCATTACTTGTTATTATATCTGGAAGGAACGGAATATTTCTTTCTTTGAGGGAAAGAAACCAAATCTAGATATGGTACTCAATACCATAAATAGATGGATGGGGGGAACTCCAACTTAACTCAACTAGGCCAAATCAACTTGGAGACACAGAACGGAGCTTGGAGTGGTCTACTGAAAATATCAACATGTGCATATGTGAAAACATTAAGGAAATCCACTTACCAATTTTAATGTGTGCAGGGGTTCATAAACCAGGGATAGAAACAGTGGCATGGAGCGTTGGGATCATATGGAATGGGACAATACATTATCTAAATAAAGGCATCATCAGCAAGGGAACAAGGGCAGAAGCGATAATTGGTGGAATTCTTGACGGCATCAAATTTGCAGATCAAAAGGAAATCACACTACATGAAATTTGGTGCAATGATGAAGAACTCAACAATTTAACTCCAGGATGGAAGAACTTTAAATGGCCCTTACATATTATTCTCATGTTGATTGACCTAAATAATTGTATTAAGACCCAGCTTACCATGTTTAAATCCCCAACCCTCTTGGAAACATTCTCTATCATAGCTAGTTTAGCAGACATGGACTGCCCCATGAATGTATGCTGTAAGTGCTTTGCTTAACGTTTATAAAAAAAATTTTACTATCAAAAAAAAAAAAAAAAAAAAAAAACTTGGTGTTAATTACTTAGCTTGTGATCAGGTACTAACAAAATACCAGGCCCTACTAGTTTTTTTTCACTTGCTTAACATTTGGGTTTGGCTTAACTACTTATATGCTGTTTCAAGGTATATACCTGAATAAAAAGAAGTTAAAATTCAATTTTTTGGATTTAATTTTTATATTAGGTGTGAAGCAAGGTCACATAGACTATCTAATCTCTGTCAAGATGAGCAAAGTGCCTATATAGATATGTATGATTTGTAATTGATGACTTAATTCATGTCATCCTTTCAAGGTTGTTGTGGAGTTCAAATTTTCTTGGAGGGAGGTGAGTAATTTTCAGTGTAAACTAATATTGCCTTTATTTTGTGTGGCAAGTCTCCTTTCATGTAGGGGTTCAATGGTGATGTAAGGCAAATCGATATGAGCGTTACAATCTCATCATGGATCTTGTATTAAGGCGGTATGTACCTAGTAACGGAGCTCTTGAGTTTTAATTAGGGTTTGAGGAGGGTTAAATATATGAAGCCTTAACCCTTTTTTTTCAGAGACTATTTCTACTTGAATTCATGATCAAGCATCCAGCTGCAAGTGAACACTTGACATGTTGCATTCTTCATTGGGGTATGCTATCCTCTTTTCTTTTAACTCACTAATATTGTATTATAGAAAATAAGTTCTTTAAGCATAAACTACATGGAGGTATACCCTCCTCATTTTGATTAGAATAGTCGTTTCAAAAGTATTTGATAGAAAATTTACAATGGAATAATCGGTTTTTAATTTCAGTTTTCTTGCATCTATGGTGCAAAAGTTCATAGTGGCAAAGGTGGATCAACCCACATTAGATACAATTCTTTTAGTTTCCTAGTAGCAGCTTGGGTCAGAATTCTAAGATTGGGTTGAGATTTTGACCAAGACCTTCAGTAGATCTTCAAGAAGGAATTTCGGAAAGGAAGCAAAAGCCTCATATTTGCCTCCTATATATGTTCTTTTACATATATAAAATGAGGAGAGTGAAAAGGTCGATACATGCATTTAAGAAAGCAAAAATTGAATTGTGATCTAATTATGGAGTACTATTTGATTTGGAACATCTTTTAAGGGAATTTGAGAGTTTGAGTTGAGAGACGGTGTGAAAGGGGAATTTGAGAGTTTGAGTTGAGAGACGGTGTGAAAGGGGTATCTGACTTTGGAGACAAGGTTGGGCATAGGTTTAATTATGCCCAATTGTTGTTACATGTATAATAATTCTTTCTACTCAATGTGAAGAAATTTCGAATATGCCCGAAAAAGTTGGCATAGCTGAACCCCAACAATACTTAATCTTCATGGAATTGTATTGATCATTTTTGTATCTATTGTACAAATTTCCATCAAGTGAACCAGCTTGGTCCGGAACTGATGGCCGAACCTAGTCCATGGCCTTCGATCAAAATTACCAGAGTTGACCAAGGGGCTCGACCCAATGTCTTCAGCTGATGCAAAGACAGGTTAGGAATGAAAACATCTGATGTTTGGAATCAAACTGGATCTTTTAAGAAAGTATTCCTAAAACACAAGAAGAAGTTGAACACCAGACAATAGAGAGCTGGAGGGAAGCTTTGAGAATGGTAAAGAACTAAAATTAAAAATAAAACTGATGTGACTTGTAAATGGACCTCAACCATTTGATATGATTTTATGACACATGTCATACATCAAAAAAGGAAATAGACTGGATAGTAGTCTGCCATACCCAGCCCAACCCTATTGTAATAATACCATTGATACTAATATGGTATTGGTACAAAATTAGTTAGCATTGACACACATTAGACGAGTAATATTTGGCGCAAATCACTTATTCTTGATTAAAATTGATATTGAGTTGGTGTTGTATATGGTAATACTTTATGTTTCAATCATTATAATATGATATATTAATTGGGTAGTTTGGATGCACTGGTCGTGGTGTGATATTGGTGATTCTTAAGCCAAACAAATAAAAAAAGATCCTCTAGTTTGTGTTAGTGGCTTCTTAGGTTATGTATATGGTAAACTTCACCGTGCAAGTGCACGTATCGCTAAATATGATTTTAGAATAATAATATTATTTTTAAAGTAAGTTTTATTGAGATGAACTAAGGGCATGTTTGGTTACATGAATCCAGATATTTTAAATCTTTGGATTCATGAATCTGAGAATTATACTCGTTTGGTTGTGAAAATCTCTAGATTCATGAAATCTAGAGATTCACTTTTTTACACTAAAAATGTAAATCTATAGATTTATGGGTAAAGGGTGAAATCTAGAGATTTCAAAAAAGCTATACATTTGCACAGTCACAAAAATCACGTTGATCAAATAGTTTTTTATGATGAATCCACATATTTCATTCCACAACCAAACATTTAATTTTATAAATTATAACTCCATAGATTTGAAATCTCTAGATATTTGAAATCTCCAGACTCATGTAACCAAACAGACCCTAAAGTAGTTATTTTATCAACATAATTATGAACTTCCTATTTGTGATATAACATTGTTATATTATGGTATTATGATGTTCATGTTTATTAAGGATAGAATGGAATCAAAGATGGACCACCTTCAATGCCACTACCTAAATTATTAGCAAAAGTGGATTTGAAGTGAATGACAATAGTATACGTAGGATCTTCAGCTGTCTAGCGGGGAAGAAAAAAAAAGATGTTTAGCTATGAGAGGATAGTGAAGATCTTCTCCACCCAGTCTGCCTGTCAAATTATCCTCTTATACTGCCCAATCTCACACAGACAGATCCTTTGAATGTAGGTTTCACACTTGTATAGTCGACATAGACAGATCATAGAACTCATATGTGAGTGTGAAAGAATAGTCTGATAGACAGGTTGGGTGGAAAGAATCTCAACTCGATCATGAGAACGACACCATGAGAATTTACTTTTATTTTTTCACCATTTTTTTTGTTGTTTGGGAGGGGGTTTGGATAGCAAGAGAGCTGATAAGGAAAGAATAAATAAGTTTAAACCAGTTCAGTTTGAGCTCAGTCCGACCAGCTCGGATCAAGTTAGACCGACCAAGTCAAGGTCGGCCGAATAAGTACAAAGGCTGAATAACAAGGTAATAAGACTCTAGTCAAAGAAATAGTATTCAGTCAGGACTCATCTACTCATGTTTGAGTAGGACTCAATGACTAAGAGTCAGATCACAACCTAACTAAGGTTTGAGTCCCACTTAAACTCATACATAGAAAACCTATAAAAAGGTAAGGGAGCACACAAAAAAGGTACGCTGAATAGAATTATCACTATTCGTATTATTATTGTTCATTACTTTATTGTCTTCCTTAGTCGAAATTCTATCTAGATCGTCGAAGGTGAAAACTCGACCTCCACGGTCAAACTCATCTTTGTAGGTTCAACCGGCTGAAAGGACGAGCAGGATTGTCCAGCAACAAGAGCCACCATAAAATTTGAGTAATTTTACTTGAATTCAATGCCATTAATGTGCACCTACATGCACAATCTTGACGGTCTAAAATCATACACGCTTAATCGGTTGCAAAATCCAAATTTGAGATCCACGAAAGTCAACTTTTCATCCCACTTGCATGGCATGGTTGCAATTAGCAATCTTGTAGTAACCCACCACATATTCGTGAATTTTTTTTTTTATTATTTTTTTTTAGAATGAAAATGGTCTCCACTTGCTCCGTTTGACGTGGAGTTCAATATGTCCCTTCCTTCTTTAATTTTTTCGATTTCTCCATTTTTTTGGCATTGGAAATTGTCACACCATCTCTTTCTTCACATCTTCAAAGTGTTTTTTTCTTCTTGGTTTCCATGTTGTTTGTCAGAGGAAGTTGTAACTTGTAACACGATTTCTTTGTTTTGCTGCTGGCACTTTTAACTATTTAACTTTCCCTTTATCTCTTTCTGAAATCAATCGATACCTTTTTGTTTTCTTATTGAGTAAAGTTTCCTAGAACCTGTTGATTTCATTCTTTGGCCAAAGCAACTTGTTGATTTGAATTTTGCTCTACTCTGTAAACGTTGGTCACGAGTTTCTCGGCTACGACTCTCTCTCAGCGGTCTCGAGTTTGTTATTATGAAAAAAAAGAAGAAAAAAAACACAGAGCTTTTGTTGTTAGGTTTCGGATTAGCTTTCTCGTTTGCAGTTTTAATCACATGGTGAGCACCATCATTAACTCCACAAAGCAAACAAACAACAACTTCTTTCTCTCTTTTCGGTAATAAAATTCTTCTACAAACAAACAAGAACTGACGACTAGATATTCCAACCCCTGTAAATTAATTGATAAGATAATTTGGTTAAAGTAAGTGGAGAGCTTGGTGATAATCATTATATATTTATAGAATCAAATATTGATGAACGTGAAATCTGGGATATTTTTCAAGGCAATGTGATCACACTCACTAACCAATGGTGCTTTCCCATGAGGACAGAAAATTGTGTGACAATTTCCTATACCAAAGCAACACGGAAACTGAGTCAGCATGGAGCAGAGCAGGTGGACAACTTAACACTTTTATTCTTCCAAGGCACAAGGAAGTTGTGAAAATACTTTCCCCCAAAATCAACTCTGAGACCAAGAAAATAATCAATCCTCCACTCCACGGGGTCGGCCTCTAAGGCATTTACCTAATCCCAGCTTGTCTCTAGAAATAGTTAGAACTGAACAACACTAGCTTCCTACAACTCAAGATCAACTTGGAAGTCAACAAGATACTACTTTTGGTTGAGATAGCTAGAAAGAGCTCTTTCAACAACTTATCTTCGTCGCAATCATGGCCGCTTTAGACTTAGCTTCTTCTTCCTCTGTTGTCTCTGCAACTGAATCTTCTTCAACTTACGATGTGTTTATCAACTTTAGGGGCAAAGATCTTCGCAACAATTTCATTGGATTCCTGTACAAAAGTATGAAGGACAGAGGTATCAATACATTTCTTGATAGTAAAAAACTACGAACTGGAGAAGCAATTGGCTCAGCCCTCTATAAAGCGATCAAGGGTTCCAAAATTTCAATCCCTGTCTTCTCTAGAGGTTATGCAGATAGCAAATGGTGTCTGGATGAACTTGCTGAGATAGTTCAATGTCATAGATCCAACAAACAAATAATTATACCCATATTCTTCTATGTTGACCCATCGGATGTTCGGAATCAGACAGGATCTTTTGAGAAAGCATTCCTAGAACATCGAAAGAAGTTTGAGCCCGAGAAAGTAGAGAGCTGGACGGAAGCTTTGAGAGTGGTAGGGAAAATGAAAGGAGATGTTCTCGATGATACTAAGTAAGTCTCCAACCCACAAACTTTTTTCTCCAGTTAAGTCTCATTATGTATTTTTTTTTCTCCTTGTATAGCTGTTAGAATTTTACAGATTTTCATTGCAAAAGATTCTTCAATTTGTTTCTTCTTCTCTCTACTTGATAGTTTCATCTCCTTGCTTGCTCTTGTGATTTTATTTAAAATAACTGTAGGGATCAAGCAGAGGTAGTTGAAGCAGTTGTCAAAAGGGCTCTAAGGGAATTGGTTGATGGCACACGCTTGGCTGTGTGCAAGTACCGTATTAACTTGGATTCCAGAATAAATGATATAGTAACATTATTAAACATTGGCTCCAATGATGTTCAATTCGTGGGAATTTGTGGTTGTGGTGGTATTGGGAAGACGACTCTTGCCAAGGCTGTCTATAATGGCATCTTTTCAACCTTCGATAGCCGTTGTTTTCTTTCAGATGTTAGAGAACAAGCAACACAATTTGGGGGTCTAGTGTCATTGTAGAAGCAATTCCTAAAGGATATTTTCAAGGAGGACTTTGACATAAGAGATCTTCCTACAGGACAAATATTAATAGAAGAAAGAGTTAGAAGGAAAAAGGTTTTACTTGTTCTTGATGACGTTGACACTAAAGAACAGATAGATGCTTTGGGTGGTAATCTCAATTGGCTTGGCAAAGGAAGCAGGGTCATAATTACAACAAGGGATGAAGGTGTTTTGAACTTGGCTAAAGTTAATGGAGAGAAAATATACAGGCCTCAATTGCTAGATCATGTGCATTCTCTTCAACTATTTAGTTGGCATGCCTTTCAAAATAGCCAACCTCCAAAAGATTATATGCAACTCTCACATGATGTGGTATACCATTCTGGAGGATTACCTCTAGTTCTAGAGGTCTTTGGGTCTTATCTATCAAATCTAAGTGACAAGGATGAATGGAAATGCACATTAAAAATGTTGAAAGAAATTCCTCCTGAAAAGGTCCAAAGAAGGCTAAGGATAAGCTATGACAATTTGGAAAATGATTATCAAAGAGACATATTTCTTGATGCGGCTTGCTTTTTCATTGGATGGAAAAAGGAAATTTTAATTTCCTTATGGGAAGCTTGTGGCTTTCATCCAAAACCAACAATATCCAAATTAGTAAAAAGATCTCTTCTAAAGTTTGATGGTGAATGCTTGACGATGCATGATCACATTAGAGACATGGGAAGAAAAATTGTCTTAGAAGAAAGCTGCAAAGATCCAAGTAAGCGTAGTAGGCTATGGTCTTATGGCGACATTGCGAAAGTATTAAATAGGCATAAGGTAACGCTTAAACACATCCCCTCCCTCCTTTTCTATTTCTTAATATAGTTCTATTTCAAACAGTATCAATTTGATTGAGCTTGCTTGCTTCTCTTCTTCTTTCTTTCTTTCTTTCTTTCTCTCTTTTTTTTTTTTTTTTTAGGAAACTGAGACAATAGAAGGAATGAGCCTCTCACAGCCACCTTTTGATCTAACCATGGAATCTTTGGAGCTAATGCCCAATTTAAGATTTCTTAGCATTTCTTCTCGATTTGAATGTTTTCCGGAGAGAAGCTTCCAGCTTTCCAATTTCTATCATAGGAGATTAGTTTGTCTCAAGCTATTACACAATGGCTCTAATCAGTTTTGGAATGTCAGACCTCTAGATGAACATAAGGTATAATATTCGACATTTTTCTTTTTCTCAATAATATATTAAGTATTATAAATTGTAATATATGTATGTTTTCTTTATGTTTACGGCAGTTTCAAAAGTTGAAAATTCTCGATCATAGTAATTGTTTTCGCTTATCAAAGTCTCCAAACTTTTCATGGTTTCCTTGCTTGGAGCAATTAGACTTTAAAAGATGTAATTCATTGGATGAGTTAGACGAGTCCATTGGGCAGTTGAGTCAACTCAAAAGTCTAATTCTCATAGAGTGCACGTCACTTAAGAAATTGCCCGACTCCATTGGTGACTTGAAAGCCCTGGAGAAGCTTGATTTGACATACACAAGAATAGAACAACTCCCACATAGCATTTTTGGGATGTGTTCTCTCAAAGAGGTTATTCTTCGATGCTGTTACTCACTCAAGAAGTTGCCTGATGGTGTTGGATTATTAGAAAAGCTTGAGGTATTAGATTCTGCATGTTGCACTGCACTAGTGAAGCTATCAAGATCATTTGGGGGAATGAGAAGTTTGGATAGAATACAACTAGAAAAAAACTGCATTACTGAATTTCATGATGATTTTTCGATGCCCCCAAATTTAAAGAAGCTGAAATTCATTGATATGCCATGTCTTAAATCTCTCCCAGCAAATTTGTCAGCCTTGAAAACTTTGAAGCAATTAAAGATTTGGGAATGTGGACAATTGGAATGCCTCCCCGTGCTTCCCTCGTGTTTGGTTGAACTTTGTATTGGAGAATGTGCTTCATTGGTACGACTACCTGATCTATCAAAGTTAAAAATGTTGAGAACATTAAGCCTCTATTGTTGCGAAAAGCTAAAGGAAATCCTAGGCCTTGGGAAATCGAATCATTGTACGAATTGGATGCACGAGGATCCTATAACTTGACACATACTCAAAGGAAGATTATACAAGTGCAGGTCACCCCTCTATCATGTTTTCCGTAGAATATATATATATATATATATATATACTAGTCAGTAAATTTATTATTTTGATTATTAATTGATGGTACTTTCTTTTTTTGTTCCTGGTTATTTGCAGGGAAGACTTCCCCCCCGGTCACGGGCCATTAGATGCAGTTATTCCTTGACTGCAAATCAACGGATTTATAATAGTGGTTTGATTCTTTGCCTTGTTCTGAATGTCTCAAACCTCAGGTCTTATAAAGTGAGTTTCAGCATAGATGTTTCTGCTTCAATCCGCCAAAAGGAAAAGAAAATTATTTGTTTCCATTCGCTAATGGTGGAGGACCTTGACCGTAATATTGATGGAGATGTTATCTGCATTTGTCATTTCAAAGGCTTTCATTGGTTTGGAGTTCCGTTGCACCAAAATGATGGAATTGAGGTTTTAAATGTCGATGCAGATTATTGCACAGTAAAATTCTGGGAGGTGTTGTTCAAGAACAAGGAACTTAGTACGTTGCAAAAGCCTTGTCAAAATTCCAATACTTCGAATTGGTCATACGTGGATGACGATGGTGGGGTAATTACATTAGATTGTTGGCCCCTCAAGGACGATGTGCGCATTGTCCATCGTGGGCGCACAGAACAGCCCTGTTCAATCTGTAGACGGCTCGTGGAGCATGAAGACTGGAGTCATTTTGGAGATTCCGAGGTGAGTAATCTCAGAACGGACAAATTTCGACAAAATTTTCTTTAATTGATTAATTAATTACCTCACAAACTGGGTTGTATTACTAATAATTCGATTGTTTCTTTGAATTTTTCATAGCTTCGAGTTTGCTATATGTGCCACTATACAAGAATTCATATCAAAGCTGGGAAGGAAACAAAGGCTCAATTATGATTCTATCTCTTTGGAGGGTCCAAGTTGGCAATGCCCGATCATCACCATGCCACGTCACCTAGAACTAGCTGGAAATTTTCCCCTTTATCTTTGGTAATTGGAGAGTATAGATATTGATATGTCTAAGTCTATGTTTTGTGTTCTTTGTTTGTGTGAACTGTGTTTGAGCTCAAGATTTGATAGTTTCAAGTCTATGACAATAAAGGCTTAGTTTGTTATAGGAAGAATAGAAATTTAAATTTCGGCAGATTCATGTTATATAATTTATGAATGATACCAGATATTCAGTCTTGTTCATTTCTTAGTCCTCTTCTCTTTCGAGACCAGGCTATACATTTGGATTTGGCTTGATAATTTTCTTATATGTTGTTGTTTCAAGGGAGATACTTGAAAGGAAAAAAAAACGCAACCATCTACAAGATTGAATCAATACACCGGAGAAGGGAGCTTAGGAGAGAGAAAGTACAGGCTTAGGGTTTGCTGGAGTTTTTCTGCATGCATGTTCCTGATTTGTGTTCTTCTCCTTCTATCTTCCTCAGATTTAGAGCCCCTACTCTATATCGATGCTGAGCGTTACAGATCTACCACATAGCGGGTTACAGGATCTATTCTTCATATTATCGTAGAGCCCTACTTTTGATCGATGCTGAACGTTACAGATCTACCACATAGCGGGTTACAGGATCTATTCTTCATATTATCATAGAGCCCTACTTTTGATTGATGCTGGGCCTTCCCCATCTATCACATAGCGTATCTCAGGATCTAATATTCATATTATATGTAGCCGTTTTTAAGTTTTTCAACGGTTATTTCTTGCAGCGGGCTTCAACCATGTCAATCAATCCGGGTTTTTAGCAAAGGTGTTGGCTTGCATGTTTTTGTAATTATGTGTTGGCGTTCACTGATACTGTTCAGTTTAGATTAGTAGGCAACGGACGAATGCATGTAACGGTGGTTACATCTTATCATGTGAGTGCAAGACTGATTGATGTTCTTCTCTTTGAAAGTCTTCTCTTCTTTGTAATCTTGCAGGGCAGGGGTTACCGTGACCAGCTATATTTCCTTCTCTCCCTTGCATGCAGTGCTTGGGTGTCAACAGTTTCAAATCACAGCGATGTTCTTGATGGATTTCTATCTTACCTTGTTACTGTGCATGGGTTTCTTGTCTACCCAGCGCTTACTTTGGTGTACATATTTCATTCCTTCGCTCATGTGCTTGCGACATCTGTGGATTTCTTCGGAGCTAACAATGGCAGCGTTCTTGGCGTTCTGGTTATTTATATTCTCTTGGTGTTGAACCCAGTTTCTCCTCACCAAGTTTACTCAAGGAAAGAGGTTACTGACGATTGCTCGGTTTCTCTCTTGGTTGTTGTTTTCTCAACTGTGGGGGTTTTCTATATGGCTCTTCACTCAACTCTTTGCCCTTCTTCTTCTTCTTCTAAGCTAGTCTCTTGTGATCGTTTGGTGGCTGATTTCGCTAAGATGGAGCTACCTGTTCGTCCTACAGCGAAGGTGTCTCTTTCTGAAAGTAAGCTTGCTGAGATTAAAGACAACAACCAATTCACAATTCTTGGGTCGGTCGTTGACGATATTGTTGTCACATATTATGATCTAATGACGTTTGTCTCAAACACTTTCAAATCGGCGAATTTTGGTATCGCAGGTCATCATTTGGTGGAAGGCGCTCCAAGTAGGTTCACTATCAAATGTAAGACTGAGAAGACCATGCACCTGATTTTGTTCCCAACCCTGGAACTTTAAGGGACATTTAATCCTGTTTCAAAGGTGGGATTGTCGATCCCTGCTTCTCTTATGTCGTTCCAGTATGCTATTTTATTGGTTCAAATTCTCAAGCTCCACTGGCGCTTTTTCGATCATGAAGTTTTAAATCTTATATTCAGCCAAGTGGGCTACGTTCTAAAGATTGAAATACCAAAAGGCAAGGTAATCAACCATACACTCCAGCTACTCGAGTCCTCTTACCCTTGAACCAGGATTTAGTATCTGCAGTTTTACTAGAAATTTCTCCTTCCGAGGTGCTGACTGTTAACTTTGCTTATGAGCTTCGCCCAGTTCATCTCTATTCCTTCTGCCTTCGTATGGGGCATAAACATTAGGACTGTAGATACAGGCGACTGGTTGCGGGGGGTGCAGGATCCTCTGCAGGCCAGCGGGAGTTAGCATTTGTTATTCCATCTATGGCCATTCCTTACAAAAGACAAGGCTATGTGAAGCTTGTTAAAGATACATATGAGAGTGTTGTTACTAGATGACGGGTTATCAATCAAGCCCAGTTTGATGGCCCTGTTCCATCAGTTCATGAAGAAGCGTTACACCCCAGCTTTCTAAAGTTGGCGGTAATTTTCAAAGTTTGCCTACATTACCAAGATTATGGTAATTATCCTCCTCTGAAAGCACCTATTAGGGGTAGGTATGTTAATCCTGAACTTGTAGTAACTCAAAATGAGGATATGTTTTGTTGTGCATCACCTAAACCCACCACCGTATTCTCTCATGGAGTACACTTGAGATGCCTCCCCCAACTCGGCAATAGATAATGTCATGACCTATTCGCCTACACCTGCTCCTCCCTCTTCCCCTGCAGAGGTAATGGGTGTAGATCGAGCTGGTACTTCGGCTGAGGATTTACATGCTTTAGTGACAGCTCATTTAAATCCCACTAGTCTAGACAAAGGAAAAAAGGTTGCAGCTGTTGATTTGCTCCCATGTAAGAGAAAATTGTGGCTGCAGGAGATGACTAGTGTTGGAAACTCTGAGATGATGGAGGAGAATACCAAGAAATTAAAGGTGGATCCTTATGGTTCTAACTTGAACTGTTTTGAGGTGATGATGACCAACCTTAAAGGGTCATCGGAAGAAAAATGAATGGCATCATGCTCAATTGTAGAGGTTTGGGTCGGGCTTCTATACAGAAAGAAATTAAAGTTCTCACAAAAAAATATCGTCCCTCTTTTGTTTTTATATCTGAAGTAAAGTCCTTACAGGTAGATGTTGGAGTGTTCTATAATTCTCTGGGGTTTTCTAAATGTGTATCCTCTTATCCCTCCGCCAGTGGGTAGAGCGGGTGGTCTTGTATTTAGTTGGCTTGATTCTGTTAATATAGACGTGGTGTGGTTTTCTTCGTGGTGTGTTCATCTCTTATTTTGGATGCTGGCAAAGTTTGGTATTTCACTTGTGTGTATTAAGTTATATTCCTTTCCTTCAATACTATCAGTGGCAAACTCTTTCCAATCTGGGCTCTTTCATTGACAAGCCTTGGGTGATTGGTGGTGATTGGAATTCTTATATGGACTTATTTGATCGACAAGGTGGAAGGCAATTATCTCCAGGATCTTTGATCCCATTCCAACAATTTACAAAAGAATTTGGAATGATTTCGATGCCCTTTGTCACACCCCGCCCGCCGGGCCCGTTTAACCACCCGACAACCCGTGGGTGCGAACCATCACAGGATCCATGGTTTTAGTCTATCAATAATAATAAATACAAATACAGATAATCAAGAGCAAGAAAAGTGCAATAATTAATAAAAATGTTACAAGAGTCCAAATACTCCGATAAATATCCAAGAAATAATCAAAGGAAAGAATCAAGAATCAAATGTAATATCGAGTTCAGCGGAAGCAAAAAGAATAACTAAATAATCTTTATCTTCAGGAGGCTTCATGCTCTGCAAGTTCATGTATCATTATCTGTGCCACATCAGCTTCAAACGAGAAGGCTCTTTCATACGAATCATCTCCAACTTCCGACGTTGTGCAACCATCTGTACAGTTTATATAATACATACAATGAAAGGAATGAGTTCCAACGAACTCAGTAAGGAACAAGCAATTCTCATATATATGTCAATACAATCCACGAATGCACATATGAAATGATATGGATGATATGCATAAATATGAATGCTACTAAGATCTAACTATGCAAGTCTCTAATGGCTGACATGCTTTAAGATATACACCATCCCTCCTTTGGGTAAGTCTCATCACTCTGATCCGGCAATGACTGGTTACCTCTGTAGGGATCCTGGGCAAAGGGGTAAGTCCACACCTGGCTCTCAAAACCGTGGCTGGGGGTTAAGTCAACACTCTCTCACCACGACCATTGGCAATGAGTACCGGCGCATGTCGGGGTTTCTAATCCAATGCAAGGTCATAATGGTAACATACTATATGAAGTCCAGATACTTCCCCTATGGCACCAACCAACTCGGTTCAGTATCCTTCGCAACCTAGGAGTGTGAATCCTCACGAACTGGCTACCTCTGTTGGACTCCACTCCTTAACCCTATGGTCATCCACATATTATTGGGGCGGATGCTCTCATGACTCCTCGCGACACCCAGTCCGCTCCTTGGACGTCCATGAGCCCAACCATAACATATGCAACCCTACCATTACATGACCAACAGTGGATCACTGAGTCTCCGCACGGATTGGTTACCGCTGTTGGATGAAACATAGTCACGTCACCATTGTCACGGGTCACCCGGCTTCAATTCCCCTGCCGAAAGGGTAATAGCATGTGGGGTACCTAGCCATGCAATTCTAGACACTCCTAAGTATGTCATCCAGTAATCATGATTGTCACGCCCTCCCAGCCGGTACCCTATCTGGCATACCCGAGAGTGTGATCCACAGCCCGAAGATCAGGTATCGAGTGATCAACCTCCCACATAAACAATAACATAATCATGAACAATCATAACAAGAGTGCGGAAGATAAATCATAGATCCAATAATGAAAGAATGAATCATAAACGAATCGAATAATAGATATAATCGAGTATCAAACGGATAAGTAAAGTGAAGCAAAATCCCACTTTACATCCGAGGAAAAGTAGCTCTAAAGAATAAACTAGACAAAATCTAATCCCAGTAGCAAGTACATTGGGTAACTAAATTATTCTCCACTTTATAGACAACATCCTTGTAAGTGTAAATCTCATAAATAGCACAAGGACGCTTCCACTCAATGGTCGGACTAAGCATCGTACGGAGCATAACCACTCGCGGGATCTTCGAGTAATTGTGGTAACCGCAATCACCTTCCCCGGAGATATGTCTCTTCGCCTTGCGCTTCTTCATAGGGACCGTCATAATACTCGATCACTGCAGGATAGTCTAACAACATTGTACAATAAAGGAATGAGTTTCAAAGAAACCCGGTAAGGCGTTAAAATCCATAATAACATAAATGGCAGAATTCCGAACAAACATAAATGCAATATGATATGAGACAAACAATGAATGAATGAATCTAACTCTATGGATGCTGGTCTCTATTGGCAGACATGCTTTAAGTCATAGCACCGTACTTCTTTAGGAAAGTCCACTCACATCCTCAACCATTTAAGATATCTTGGATTCTCTCACGGATCATTTCACCGGTCTTGAGCAGCCGATGGTAATGGGTCCTCATCCTCGGGACAAACCATGGCGGGGGTTAAGTCAACACACTCTCTCACAACCATTTGGTATAAGTGCGGCGCATGTCGGGGTAAAACCTAGCCAAATGCAAGTCTCTACTTGGTTACATCAAGTCAGATCCAGATACTTCCATTCCTCGTCCCTGACGATCCTTTCCGGTATCCTTCACACTAGAGTCAGCGTATCCTATGGCACCGACCAACTCGGACTACGGACTCATCAACCCTATTGATCATCCACATATGGTAAACGGGAAGCTCTCACGTCCTCTCACGGGTTGGTTACCGGTCTTAAGCGCCCGTGAGCCCAAGTCTAATCATATGCAACCCTACCAATAAATGGCCCCCACAATGTGATTCTGTCCTCTCACGGGTTGGTTACCGGTCTTGAGCGCCCATGAATCCCCATTGCTACCACGGGTCGTCGGTCTCAATACCCCTCCGATTAGGGTCTGACATAACAGGACATCCTAGCCAAACACTACTAGACAATCCTAGATATGTCATCCAACAGTTTAGGAAGGTGTCCAGAGGGCATCTCCGGAAACATCCCATAATATTCCCGTAGTAGTCCAAGGACAGAAGTGTCGAAAGGACACCTCTCCTTTCCAAACCATACGTAAGCATACACATGCATCAATTCATATCATCACATATATGGTAACTACATATATGGAAAGAAATCGATATTACAATCACTTGTAAAACATTGGTAAGTAAATCATACATGAATCAATTCAATATGAATAAGTAATGCTACTGTAATCAAAGTTATGCAACAGTAGTATATCATTGTAAGAATCTAATCTAGGAAACATATTAATGATATTCCAATATAGAAACTAGATTCATGCTATCTATGTAATTAAGGAAATAACCATCCTTACCTTTTATAACTCGCAAAAGGATCCTAAGAAATCAAGTAAGATCTTGGCAAACTTGAGAAGAAGGTCCTAAACAAGTATATACAACATATTAGGAAAGATCCCTAACAGAAAATATATCAAAACATCCGAAACAGATCAACTGAGTTGCCGACTCATAGGTCGAGTGGATTGGTCGAGTGGTCCATCGACCAATCAGTCGACCAATGCGAAACATAGAGCCTATAAAATCAGAGTTTTAAGATATGAAATCCGAATTTGGTGGTTCAAAAGGGTACTAATCAAGGGGTAGACTACATCAGTAGTATTCTAGCATATAGGGGACCTCAAAACACTAATCAAATCAAGGTATCAAGATCCAAATTAGGAAACAAAAAGTTACCATAATTAATTCAAACATGGATCTTGATGAATTTGAAATAGAAAACAAGGACAAGAACTATAGGAGGATGGATCATTGCTTTCGGTAATGAAAACATGAAAACATGCATAGGTCTTCATGGAATAAGGCTTAGAAGCATAAATCTAAATAAGGAAATAAAACCTACCATATATGTAACTATCATGCATCATGAAGAACACATAGTAAGGTAGAAGAGAACAACTAGAATTCTATGGATTATGGATCATGGAAAGAAAACACAACCATTAACCACTAACATGATCAATGAAAGAAGATCCAAAGAGATCAGAATTCAGATTAGAAGATTAACAGAGATTAAATCATGGTTTGATCATGAATCCTTCAAAAGCTTGCAATGATCATGGTTAAGATCATTGTTCTAGCCTTAAATCCTTAGGATGATCATGAGAACATGTTCAGAGATGTTTGCAACAGAGGATGCAGCATCTCTTCTACTGCCTCAACTCAAAAAGGAAAGAAAAACAAAGATGGAGGAGAAGAAGAGAGAGTAGACATACCTTTTGATGCAAAAAGAAGAGTTCCGACGAAGATCCGTCAAGAAAACACCAAGGATGCAAGAGAGATGACTTGCAGAGGTCTTTGGTCGCTCAGAGGGTTTGGAGGCAGCAAATACGAAGTGGACTCGAGGTTGGACTTAAATAGAGCAAGAATCAACCTAATTGCCAAAGACAAGACTCATTGGTCGAGTGGATTGGTCGATCGACCAATCACGACCAAATGCCGAAACAAGGCCAAAAACAGGAATTGAAGGTCCAGATCAAATCCAAACCTAAAGGGGTTTTGCACACAAGTCAAGTGACTTACCTAATAGGTAGAAATGCCTTCAAACCAAGATAGAGAGCACTCCAAGTCCATCAACTAATTAGATCTTCATCGAGATTCAGTTCCATAAATAGAACCTCATCATCAACTTTCATGGATTCAAAGCCGGACACCAAGTCCCTCTGGGATGGCCCAAAGCGACTTTACTTTACTGGGTCATCGGACCTACAAACAACAAGGTTTCCGGGTCAAGGTTAGGGCTGGGTTTCACAATGATAGTGCTGGAGACATCAGCAGGCATGTGTCCCATTCCACAGCCTTCTGATATCCCAAGCCAAGATATCCCAATGGAATACCCCTTCCATCACAACTACACTACAATCACTCTTTATCATACCATGAACAGTTGTGCAATATCATGAAAGATGAAGTACATCAAGGAATACCACAAACAGCAAGTGTACAATAAGATTCACATGCTTTATACAATTACAGCAAGTTACATGATCAAAGAATAGTAAATAGAACAACACGAATCATCATGTATATGTAATTGCATATAAATAAGAATGCATGTCCTTACCTGTAATTATGTAAAATTCCTCTAACTTGAATTCCAGCAACTATTATAAGACTTTTACTTGAAACAGAGAACACCTAGGCATAGGGTTACAAGAATGTATAAGAGTCAAGAGTCAAAACAAACCCAAAATCAAACTTACACAGACATTGGAAACCGGCCGGTCGCTTGAGCCGGTCGCTTAAGTTGAGCGACCGCCACTAGTGACCGCCCCAAAAACAGAGAGTTACAGATCCGAAACTCAGGCTTCTGATCATCCGTTTTCAATCCGGATTTCGAGTGATCATGGCCAAAGTCTCGAATCTAACACTCCAAGAGACACTAGGTGAAAAGAAACCTAACAATTATCATAAATGGATTACCCAGAAACTTTCCCCTTGACTAGATCCATCCATTAACAAATGCAGGGATTCGTTTATGGACAGGATCTCATCAAGAACATTGGAAAGGGAGTACAACAAATCAATTGGGTAACCACTAACAAAAATGAGATGGGTTCATATCAATCAGAGGTTAAAAAGAAGAGAATTGCAGATGGAGATTCATTACCTTAATTAGAATCACCAAGAATAGAAGAGAAAAGGTTTCATATCATTAACAACACTTCAGACCTGAATCCCGCACGTTTCCACAGCCGCCTAATCGCCCAAAATAGGGCAAAACCTCGAAAACAGACCGGGCGGTCGCTTCAGGCGGTCGCTTGGTTCAATCGACCGCCACTAGCAACCGCCCCCATGTATATTGCTATACAAGGGTGCTTTGCTCATGGGGTTGAAGACCAAGTACAACCTAACCCAAATGAAGACATGGGGGAGATCATAGTCCGAAAAATCAATCTCCATAGGTCAATAATAAAGGGGTTAGGGTTTCATCATAACATATGGCTCATGAAAAGGTTATGATCACGGAAAGAGAGGTAATGATTGTTATCAAGAAAATAACAAGAAATCATAGGAAATCTAGTTTAGGTTGATAGAAATATTACCCATGAGGTTTCCCTCACATGGAAGGTTACAAAAGGTTTCCAGAAAGATCATAAAAGGATTAGGGTTTCAAGGAATTTATTTGGCTAGGGTTAAGATCATGATGATGATCATAGATCTCAAAGAATAGAATGAGATCATTGAATAGATGGTTGCAAGGATGCATCATCTTTTTCCTGATCTCAATCAAGAACAAGAACGAAGAAAGAATAATTAGAAATCCTAATTAGGTTAAACATGGATCATGAAAAAAATATAGTGATCAAGTTTAGGTTAACACAAATATCACCCAAGGGAAAGAGAAACAAAGAATCAAGATTCACCCATGGGAAAGAGAAACAAAGAATGCACAATCTGAAAAAGTGTTGGGAAGTTTCCAACAGATAAAAGAACAATAGGGTTTCATATATGGTTACCTCTCATGAGAGTTAGTTACCTCCCATGAGAGTTACCCATAATTAACTCTCACAAAAACAACCCAAGATAGATAAAGGAATATCTCATTAGTATTTCAAAATAAAGAATGGAATTAGGAAGGGTCTACTAATGAGAGAAAATAAGGTTCTCAATTAAAGTGAAGGGAAAGAAATTCAAATAATACAATTAGGGATTACTAACAAGAATGCGTGTATCCCACGGAAAGACTAAGGAGAATAAAGATTCACCCTTAGGGCAAAGAATTTAAAATCAAGAAAGGTTTTGGGGAGAGTCCAAAGAATTAATAGAAAATAGAAGGGTTGCCAATTGGTTACCCTCTCATGAGAGTTACCCAAGAATTTCCCCTCAAAATCTCTCCCTTCTGGTTTTCAATGGTCCAAGGAATTTCAGGGATCAACTCCTCAATCATGAGGACACAAGGGAAGGTCATGGTAATAATATGAGACCTTCCCCACAATCATAAAGATAGGTAGAAAATTAGGGAAAGTATCATTAAGAGCTTTGGTGGAATCAAATTCAAGGATCATCGCCATATGGCTTCAAGATCATAGAGTGAATTGTGGAATTCACTCTAGGGCTAAAAGAATTAAAGAAGAGGTCATTACAGTAGTGTAATACCCTTCTCATGATCAGAAAATCAGAAGTAGAGAAGAAAGAATGAATTAAAGAAGAAGCGAATTGAATACCAACCTTTTAGAAGAGAAACCGCTGAAGAAACCTGAACAGATACTTGAGGATCTTCCTTGACTTTGAAGGAGAGGTTTTAGGGATCTTCCCACGTTCTCCAAGGCTTAGAAACATATTGAGAGTGAAAAACATGGAGTTCCCCCTTTTATATATCACAAAGAGTCCAAGAATTACTAGGGTTTCACCAAACTGACCAAACTGACCCTGTTGGTTGATTGGTTGCCAAAGAGGAAGTCCAAAGGTCGATCCCACACTATCTAGAGGTTTAGAAACATGGTGGGAATAGTTTACCACGAAATTAAAAGAAATAAAGCTTTTAAAAACCATCAAAACAGAAAATTACCAAAATGCCACTGCCTGGACAACTTATTCAAAACAAAGGATTTAATGGGCCTATCTTCAATATTTTTGGATGGGCTTCTTTCAACACATCATACTACTTACCTAGTATGGAGAGATGTCTTCAAACCAGGTCCAACTAAGCTTTAGGTCCATCAACCAAGTTCTTCTTCACAAATAAATAGTTCAACACCAAATCAAATAAGGTTTCCATAAGGAAACACCATCATCAATATCCATGGGTTTTGGGTCAAACACCATATCTTCTACTGAGATGGCCCACAAAGACATCTTCCTAAGATTTTCAAAGATAGTAAAACTGAAATCACGGTCAAACTTCAAAGTCAACATTAAACAAACTCTACTTCACCCAAAACAGATCGGGTCTTCGGGCTAGATTTGGGCTGGGTGTCACATTCTCCCCCCCTTAAAATAATTTCGTCCTCGAAATTCGGAGAGTACTTGGCTTTCAAAGGAATGGAGATACATTGCTTTTATCTTGACTTTCTTCTCCAAAAAACAACGGAAAACAAATAACAATTTTTATTTTTATTATTATTTTTTTTTTGAAGAAAATCAACGGAGAAAATATAACATGCCTTGAAAACAAATCGAAAGTATGATCATGGCTTCATGAAGATTTCACAAGGGTCATGGCGAAGATCAATGTGAAGATCATAAAACCATAAGAATGAAAGGAGGTTGTAGAAGAGATGGTTGCAAGTATGCGGCATCTTCTTCATAGCCTCAATCACAAAGGATAAAACATAGTAAAAGTAGATCAATACAATACAAGAGAGATTATTAATCTTTGATTGAATAAAAGGAGATGAAAATTTTGAAGTCTTGAAACAATTAGAAGGAAATAACAATTCATGAAGATCACACTTGATTTCTCTTCGAAATCATCATGTGGAGAATTTACAAGGTTATAGAGTGTAAGGAGATCCACGAACACAGGGGATAGAAGGATTAGTCATGGGAATGATTTAAGATCACCCTCCTATCAAAGGGAGATAGAAGGCACTAGAAAAATCGAAGAAAGAATAGGTCAGCTTTGGGGTAAACTTCTACCAAACGAAACTAGGTAACTCATACGGCAGAGAATAAATCGAACAATGCATATGGTATGTATGCCTTTGGTTCAGTAGCAAGGTTAGGATTAGTTGAGATTCTGAATCTTTACTAGGGAATGGAAAGTACAACGAAAATAGATCTAATAGGTACAGAAAACTAGACTCTTGGCTGACTTCTTAAATGGCAAAGAGGAATTCAAAACAAAGCAGATGATAAGAATGCGAGAGATGTACAGGTGACAATTAGATAGGAACAAAGGCTACGAATAACAAACCTGAAGAAAAGTTTCCTAGGCTTCCCAAAAGGTTCTAGGGTTTCCAAGGTCTTCCACAACACACAACACACAAGCAGAGATTATAACAGAATAAGAAAGAAATAGTCAAAACTTCAGATTAGATTTTGGCTAAGGATGAAAGATGATGATGATGAGGGTAATGATGAGGATGAGGATACTGAGGAATAAGATGAGCACTAGGATGAGGTTCAAGCTCAGGATGAGACTTAGGATTAGGAGGTTCAGGAAGATGAGGAGGAAACTATTCCAACTCGATAGTTTGAGATGAGAGGTCCATCAAATTCAACTTTCGAGGCATCGGGTGTGGTTTCTCAGTTGTCGGCGATAACTTCCACACAATAGAGGATAGAGACTCAACGGGAGAGGATGGAGACACACATAAACATTATAGAAGATTGACTGACACGACAAGAGGAGGAGTCTCAAACTATTAAAGATCAGCTTGATTCTCAGAAACGATTACCTAGACAGGCAATTCTAGGAATTCCTTTTATGTCATCACAGATGTATTCACTTTCAGAATTGTAAACCTAAGTGATTAGTGAAGTTAAATTTGTATCACTTGTGTTATTGTATATTATGCTTTTCTTTTGTTGCATTAACAATTGTTCAATGTTTAGTTATGACTCATAACGACCACTCACAACCATTACTCCGAACGACAACTTAAAACAACAACTCCCGACTCGGACTCGTATGAGAACACATGACGACAATACGACTCAGACTCATACGACAACACATGACAACAACATGACTCAGACTCATATGACGACTTACTCCCAACAACATCTCACAACAAAACTCACTCACAAGGACAACTCATGACTCAACACACATACTCAATAACTGACAACTCAACTTTAACCCATGACTACTACCCAAGTACCAGTCATAAACTTTAATTATTGTGCATTATTCAACAAAGATGTATTATGCTTCATTTATTCAAGTTTCTAATACAAGGCTCTCTATTATTCACTTCTAAGAGAGTTTGAGTCACCTCTAGATCTATGACTCAGATTGCTCATCTAATACTTGTATTAACGATTATTGACTTTGTAAAACCAGGGCTCTGATACCACTCTGTCACACCCCCCCCGCCGGGCCCGGTTAACCGCCCGACAACCCGTGGGTGCGAACTGTCACAGGATCCATGGTTTTAGTCTATCAATAATAATAAATAAAAATACAGATAATCAAGAGCAAGAAAAGTGCAATAATTAATAAAAAGGTTACAAGAGTCCAAATACTCCGATAAATATCCAAGAAATAATCAAAGGAAAGAATCAATAATCAAATGTAATATCGAGTTCAGCGGAAGCAAAAAGAATAACTAAATAATCTTTATCTTCAGGAGGCTTCATGCTCTGCAAGTTCATGTATCACTATCTGTGCCACATCAGCTTCAAACGAGAAGGCTCTTTCATACGAATCATCTCCAACTTCCGACGTTGTGCAACCATCTGTACAGTTTATATAATACATACAATGAAAGGAATGAGTTCCAACGAACTCAGTAAGGAACAAGCAATTCTCATATATATGTCAATACAATCCACGAATGCACATATGAAATGATATGGATGATATGCATAAATATGAATGCTACTAAGATCTAACTATGCAAGTCTCTAATGGCTGACATGCTTTAAGATATACACCATCCCTCCTTTGTGTAAGTCTCATCACTCTGATCCGACAATGACTGGTTACCTCGTAGGGATCCGGGCAAAGGGGTAAGTCCACACCGGCTCTCAAAACCGTGGCTGGGGGTTAAGTCAACACTCTCTCACCACGACCATTGGCAATGAGTACTGGCGCATGTCGGGGTTTCTAATCCAATGCAAGGTCATAATGGTAACATACTATATGAAGTCCAGATACTTCCCCTATGGCACCAACCAACTCGGTTCAGTATCCTTCGCAACCTAGGAGTGTGAATCCTCACGAACTGGCTACCTCTGTTGGACTCCACTCCTTAACCCTATGGTCATCCACATATTATTGGGGCGGATGCTCTCATGACTCCTCGCGACACCAGTTGTATCATTCAGGTACATTCTCTTTATCGCACAATGCTACTTTTATTACTTTGATTCCAAAGATAGATGCTCCTCGGGAAGTCAGTGATTTTCAACCAATCAGTCTCTGTAATTCAAGTTACAAGATCATTTCAAAATTACTAGTGAATAGGTTGAAATCTCTTGTTCCGAGCCGGTATCTTTTCAACAAACTGGTTTTGTCAAAGGACGCCATATTCAAGATAATATTCTCATTGCACATGAGATCATGTCCAAGGTCCATCAGCATAAGAAGAGAAAAAAAGGTATTATGGCGGTAAAATTGGATATGAGTTAAGCCTATGATAGACTTGAATGGAGTTTTCTTAAACAAGTATTACTAGCTTATGGGTTCCCATCAAAGTGGATAGATTGGATTATGTTTTGTGTTCAACCAGTTTCCTATTCACTTCTCATTAATGGTTCGGTGGAAGGACGCATTTCTCCAACCAGGGGGCTCAGGCAGGGAGACCCGCTCTCCCCTTATTTGTTTATTCTTTGTGCTGAACTGCTAACTTCTCATTTCGAGCTTGTTGTGGCTCGCAGAAAACTCAAAGGCATACAATTATCCCAAGGAGGAGAGAGGTTATCTCACCTGGCTTTTGCTGATGATTTGATTCTATTTGGACAGGCTACAAAACAAGAAGCTCGCGCTTTTGGCCATATAATTCAAGAATACTTTTCCTTTTCAGGACAAGAACTCAACTTTTCAAAGACTTGAGCTCATTACAACCCAAGCACATCTTCTAGTATGAAGAGGGCGCTCTCTACTAGTTTTCACGTTACCCCCACATCGGAGGTTGATCTTTATCTGGGAATTCCTCTTTTCCCAGGGAGAATGAAGAAAAAGCATTGTGTGACTCTGTTAGATAGGGTCAATCGCATGCTTCAGGGTTGGAAAGCAAAGTTGTTATCTTATCCGGCGAAATCAATACTCATTCAAGCAACACTTGTAGCTATGCCAACTCATTTTATGTCATGTTTTCATTTGCCGACAGCAATGCTTACAGATCTCGAAAAATGCATGAGATCCTTCTTTTGGTCTAATGGAGAAAGACAATATATTCACACCGTGGATTGGCTCACGATTTGTAAACCCAAGAATGATGGGGGTTTAAACTTTAGAAATCTTCAAGCTTCAAACCTGGCTCTTCTAGCTCGGAAGGCATGGGAATTACTCAATGACCCAAACTCTTTGTGGGGACGAGTAATGATTCAGAAATATTGCAAACAAACTCTTTCATGGAAGTTCAACCATGACCTTCAGACTCTTGGGGGTGGAGATCTATTCGAAGGGCCAGAGATATTATTAAGCAAGGCATATTTAATCAGGTTGGTAATGGAACATTCATTAACCCTTGGACATTGAATTGGATTCCTGGTCAATCTCTTGATGTCGGATGCTTCCCTTTTGCATCCAATGCTCCCAATTCTGTAGCACAGTTTATTAACCCCCATACAAGGGGTTGGGATAGAGATCTGCTATCCACCTAGTGGCCCAGGAGTACGGTGGAGAAAATCTTGGCTATTCCTATACCTCGCTTACCCACAAATGATCGTGTTATCTGGCCTTGGACAACTTTGGGGGTCTTCTCGGTGAAATTTGCCTACAGGATAACCTACCGTTTTCTTTAGAGTCAGTCTATAAATTAGTTGGATTCGAAGGTATGGCGTAACCTTTGGCGTCTCCAACTCCATCCTCGCCCAAAGCACTTTCTTTGGAAATTATTGCATCAAAAGATTCCAACTGCAGGGCTACTAGCACAGCGTGGAGTTTCCTATCCCTCGCATTGCCTCTTATCCACATGCCTCCTTGGATCATATACTCAGGTTATGTCCTTCTACTATCTCAATCTGAAATGCTCTACATTATCTTGAGATGACTATAGGTGATTCAATCTACATCAAGGTCCAGCAGCTTATATCCCTTCGGCCTTCCTGTATTAGCCATAAATGCATGGATATCCTTATCATTCTCTGGCTTCTCTGGAAATCGTATACATCTCAACTGAAACCTGGAGCAACACAACGGGGCACAGGACGTAGCTTTGGGATTTGGAAAGGCCTTCAATTTTATTCTTAAACTTCTCAGAAGCCTCCAATGCCAACAAATAACCACAGTTTAATCAAATGGTCGACCCCTTCTTATCCAATCACAAAGATTAATGTGGATGGTTCGCTCTTTAAAGAAACACATAGAGCTGGGTATGGGGGCATAGCCCGTGATCACTATGGCAATATGTTGTTTGGCTTTGGTCAGGATTTGGCATGTCAGGATGTACTCACTTTGGAAGCCCTGGCTCTCAGACAAGCGATGGTCTGGGCACAGGAATTTTCCTTATCCCATATAACCTTGGAAAGTGACAATCTGGCCCTCATTACCATCCTTCAGAAGCACGCCTCGAAGGTGCTATGGAGAATCTTTTCCATCATTTCAGATATTCACGGAATGGCATCAGCTTTTGAATTTGTCTCATTTTCTCATGTACACAGGTAAGCCAATATGGTGGCTGATGCGCTGGCCAAGGAAAGCGCTACCACCCAGGAGGCTTTCTTATTCACCCATACTTCCCCTCCTCATATTCGTTGGCTTTTATTTTTTGATGTTATGGAACTAGGATGTAACCGTGGCTTTGCTTTTTAATAAAGTTTTTCTTACCCAAAAAAAAAAAAAAAAAAGAGATACCTAAAAGGAGAATTTACTAACCCAATAACTACATGGAATTACACCCTCCGAATTTTGATCTGAAGAGTCATTTTCAAAAGGATTTGGTAGGAAATTGACAATGAAATAATTGGTGGTTGTAATTTCAGTTTTCTTGCATCGATAGTGCAAAAATTCAAAACAGCAAAGCTGGATCAACCCATATTAGATACAATTCTTCTAGTTTCCTACTAGCTCCGATCTGTGGGTCAGAATTCTACAGCTTGGGTTGTTTAAGATTTTGACCAAGACCTCGAAAAGGATTTCTGGGAAGCAGGCAAAAGCCTCCTATTTGCCTCCTGTATTTCATCTATACAAAATGGTGAGCTTATAAGCTAAAGAGAAAACCCTTGTCGTGAGCCTCTTGATAGGGTGATCTTAATCAGTGAGCTGCCCATTTGACTTTGACATGGTCCTTCACAATCACTGGGGTGCAATATCAGAGTAATTCCTGCCCCTAACAATCAGCTCAAGTCATCTACTCTCGCAAATAAATAAAACCTGTTTGTTTTTCGACAGCCTCACACTCACGGAGGAAGGGAGGTTATCACAAATACTAGCAAAAATAGGATTGTCTAGGAAGCTAAATAGAATGATACCATGGAAAATCACAAAATCAGGACTGAGGCAAAAGAGGCCGACATAACCCATTTAGAGCTGGATCACTAGTAGTAGTTTTGTCTGGGGTAGGGTTGAACAACCTTGAAATCATGACTACTGTAATCAATGGCTGTCAAATTCTCTTTCTTCTTAAAAACTGCTCATCGTTACCAATACTCAAAAGGGGCTATCACAACTACAATATAGACGACTTCAAGAATTGCCCCCATCCATGCAACAGAACAGCTGCTGGCTTACAAAGCTCGTTGGCTCCATGAGTGGCAACGATCCCCGAACGTACATGATCCGTTGGCAAAGTTCTCACACAGCTTCGTCTTGAAATTGCTTGCTGTTGGAATGGGTGCCGTACCTCCAGAGGCCTTCATGGCACCTGGGGAAGAACTACTGATGTTTACAATCAACTCCCTTATTACCAAAGCACTACTGGGCTTGCTTGATCTGATCAAATGTACCTTAGCTCCAACTCAATATTTCTCAAACTAGGATCTGATTCATCCTTCCTAATAGAAAGCTTGGCACCGGTTATACGACAAATTTGTTTTGAGTTCATTTACACCAGCTTTTCCAATGATTGCTCTAGCAAGGGAAGCATCCACGCTGTTCTTGGCAGTGGCAGGTTCACCAAAGCTTAATTAGATAGTGATACGGAGGGATTATGATCAGACCGGGTTCATACCTGGTCCGACCCTCGACCCCGGTCGAGATGGAAAGAACCGATTCGCTCCCGAGCAAACCGGATCCAGAAGATGGCTTGCTGAAGAAGAAAGCTTATTCGGCTGCAAGTGTGCCCTAATGATGGCAGACTCGAATTGACGGCTGCGGATAATCATTATCGAAGGGATAAACATCAGATAACCTAAAGGTTATCTCAGGAGTCCTCTACTAGCCCAAACAAGTAGAAGTCTATTGCTCAATGGATCTCACTGATAAGATCCAAAGACTACCCGAAGAAGGCTCAAGTGCATCCAACGAAGGAGATTCGAAGGTACACTCTATATAAACCTCACTACCATACAAGGTGGGGGGATCAAAAAGAATACTATCTGAGACTCAGGTTCAGATACATACTGATAGACCTAAACTATCAGCTATCTGCTATCTAGATCACCTTTCCCAATTCTTCATTCCTTAGCTCTGCGCTTCTAGCAAAGCCATTTGTGATTAAGTTCATCAACTGACTTAGCCTTCGGAGGTGGACTCCCGACCCCAGCGGTCGGGCCACATCTAACGCTTTCGTTTTGCAGGACATCACGTGGAGATCCAAGGGCTGAGCAGATTTTGGACGCATCAATTGGCGCCGTCTGTGGGAAACGACTTGAAAAGCCATGGTGACTAGATCAGCAGCCGCAGCAGCCGCTGCACAACGCAATTCCGGTGTTCAGATCCCTGGAGTGAATAATCTAGATATTCCCCAAGAAAGCCAAAATCCTATCGAGGTGGATGGTGGCCAGGGAGGACGTAATCCTCCTCCTGATACAATCCAAGATCAATTGGATCAGGTAAAGATTCAACTCTTGGAGGTGAGCCAAGCACTCCGCATGCTCACTAGACGAGTGGTTTTACCACAAGAGCCTGATCAGCGTGATTCAGGGAGACGTGCATTGCCACGTGACCAGAGACTGGCTGAAGACCGGAATATTGATCAGAATTTCCGTGAAGGAGACCGAGGACTTCGAAGGATCGATGATCAACCGAGGCGAAACGATCGGTTCGACAAACCGCAAGAGAGTACAATTGATTCAAACACAAGGTTGGATACAGGGGTAAGAACTCACTCACCCACTGTCAGAAGAACCGTTCGTGATGATCGAGCAGTTCGCGACGAGAGGAATGCTCGGGAAGGATGGGTTGTTCGTGATGATCGAGTAGCATGGGATGATCGTGTTAATCGAGGTCGTGATCATATTGCTGAAGATCACCCGACCCAGATTGGTCAAGAATTGGCCAACATCAATGAGAAATTAGGGCAGTTGGCTAATGGAAGAATAATTGAGGATATTTACTCAGTCATTCGGAAGACTCCCTTTGCTGAGCCAATTGCGGGATATCGGTTTCCCCATAACTTCCGTCTGCCTACCTTCTCAACATTCGATGGCTCCGGAGATCCAACAGCTCACATCGGCTATTACCAGCAGACAATGGCGTTTCGTGTAATTCTGATGAAATTTTATGCGTGGTTTTTGGTTCATCTCTAACGGAGCAAGCACAAAAGTGGTTTTCTAACCTCCCCTCTGGAAGGATCATAAACTTTGACGAATTGGCGCGCCAATTCATAGGGCGATTCCAGAGTGGGATACAGGTCAAGAAAACGGAAGAAACCTTGTTTACTATCAAACAAGGAAAGAGCGAATCAATCAGAGAGTTTCTGAAAAGATTCAACAAAGTGACGATGGAGATAGAAAATTTGGATGAACAAGTAGCCGGAATCGCTCTATTCACGGGACTCACTAATCGGAAACTCCCGGAGTTATTACTACATGATATGCCCGCGACTTATGCCGAGTTGGTACAGAGATGCCGAAGCGTGCTGAAGTCATGGAGATTCTAGATGCGCGCCAAGGAGATAATAAAGTCTCCAATAAGGAACAAAAGGCTCCCCGAGCGAGAAGCCAAAGAAAAATGTTTGCGATCGGGTTGGAAAATCCCAGCCTTGGCGCCAAAGGTCCCCCGGTAAAAGTGAGTACACTCCATTGAATGCTCCTCGGGCTGATATTTTGAATATCCTCAAAAGAAAAAATATTTTAAAATGGCCGCCTAAAATTCTTTTGAAACCCGGAGAGCAGCAGGATCGGGAAAAGTATTGCCGATTCCACAAGGACTATGGTCATTATACTAATGACTGTCATCATCTGAAGGCAGATATTGAGAGATTGATATCTCAGGGACATCTGTCCAGTTTTGTTAGCAGGAGAAGGGAGGAGCCACGTGAGCCACGTGCGGCTGCTCCGAAAAGGGATCGTTCGGTTAGTTCGAAACAATCAAGGGAGGCCCCGAAGTCTAAGAAAGGCAAGGAAGTGATTGAAGCTACTCGGTCACCGATCCTTACCATCTTCGGGGGACCAGAGGCCGAATCACTCCGGAGTCTGAAAACAAAATCCAAATTTGTTGGAACCGGAGAGACGCAAAAGCGGAAGAAGCTGAATGGTGAAGATTCTATCACCTTTAGCGAGGAAGACGAAAGAGATGTTTGTTTACCTCATGATGATGCTATAGTCATCAAGGTAGAGATTGCACGGCGGGAAGTGCATAGAGTTTTGATTGATACAGTGGTCCAGAATCGACCTAATTTCCTACGAAGTGTATCAAAAATTGAAGGTGGATCAGGACTTGATGAAACCTTCATCCACACATCTATATGGCTTTGCAGTGGTCATCTCAGTAGTGGCGGAAGGATCGGTCCAGTTGGATTTATCCATTGGAAGTTTTCCTAAGGAAACAACTGTCCAAATCAATTTTTTGGTGGTTCGGGAACTACCAGCCTATAATATGATCCTCGGGCGACCATCCTTATCCAAGATAGGTGCTATTGTTTCAACAAAACACCTGAAGATAAAATTCCTGACTGATATGGGAATTGGTCAAGTCTCCTTTGACCGGAAGATCTCTCGGCAGGTGTTATGTTGCCTATTTAAAAGACAAGGAGGGCCCGAGGAAGGTAACAGCCCTCCCCATAGAAGTTCGAGATGATCGGGAAGGGATAGAGATGCAAAGACCCGAACCAGTGGAGAAGCTGGAGCAAATCCAGCTGTGTACTGAGGATGAGAAAAAGATTACTTATATCGGGTCTGAACAACTGGAAGAGTTTAAAGATGAGTTGAAGTTATTTCTTCAGCAGAATAAAGATGTATTCGCATGGTCTCGCCGAGGACATGCTCCGGAATCGATCGGGCCATTGCAGAGCACAAACTCGGATAGACCCTAAGGCGAAACCAATGATACGTAAAAGAAGAAATTTCTCCATTGAAAAGTATGAAGCCGTTCGAAGCGAAGTTGAAAAACTTAAGAATTCTGGTTTCATAGAACCAATGGAGTGCCCAACTTGGTTGGCCAACGTGGTAATGGTAAAAAGGCGAATGGGAAGTGGAGGATGTGTACAGACTACACAGATCTAAACAAAGCTTGCCCAAGAGATTGCTACCCGTTGCCTCGGATTGACCTCTTGATAGATGCGATCGCAGGATATGAAACTTTAAGTTTCATGGATGCCTACTCGAGGGTATAATCAGATCCTTATGAATAAGGAGGATGAGAAGTATACGGCTTTCATGACTGATCGTGAGAGTTATTATTACAAGGTCATGCCTTTTGGCCTGAAGAATGCAGGAGCAACATATCAGAGGGCCGTCAACAAGATTTTCAAAGAGCTGATAGGAAAGAATGTTGAAGCTTATGTTGATGACATGCTAGTGAAAAGCTTTACAAAAGCAAATCATATTGCAGATTTGATCGAGGTTTTCTCAAGATTACGGAAACATCAAATGAAGCTAAACCCAGAAAAATGTGCCTTTGGAGTCTCCTCGGGCAAATTTTTGGGCTTCATGGTATCACAGAGGGGAATTGAGGTTAATCCCGCCAAAATACAAGCTCGATTGATATGGAGGCTCCCAAAACCGTTCGGGATGTACAAAGTGTTTGACAGGGAGAGTTGTTGCTTTAAATCGATTTATCTCCAAGTCCGGAGAAAAATGTTTGCCTTTCTTCAAGGCACTTAAAGATCTCGAAGGGCAGAAGGAAGCAAATTGGATCGAAGAGTGCCGTAAAGCTTTCGAGGAATTAAAAGAAGCACTTGGACAACCACCGATCCCGTCCAGCACAGCAGAATGGGGAAATATTACAGCTATATCTAGCGACGTCCCTTTCGGCGGTCGGTGTAGTACTTGTTCGGGGAAAAGATAAAAAACAAGTGGCCGATTTACTATGTAAGCCACATGTTGCTAGATGCGGAGACGAGATATTCGCAGATTGAGAAGCAGTGCTCTGGCTCTCATGATGGCCGCCAGAAGCTAAGGCCATATTTTCGGGCTCATCCAATTGGAGATATTTACAACTTTTCCTCTTAGTAAAGTTCTTAACAAACCTGATTTGTTTGGAAGGATGGTGTCCGGTCGGTTGAGCTCAGCGAGTTCCAAGTGTGCTTTAAGCCCGTAACCGCAATCAAGGCTCGGGCATTAGCCGACTTTGTAGTAGAAACTACCTGCACCAAAGTGGAACCCACCATTGAGGATCCCATTATACCAACCACTAGGGAGGTATATGTGGATGGTTCGAGTAATAAAGATGGAGCAGAGCTGGAATTCTATTAAAAAGTCCAGCAGGATTTATTATTCGATATGCTTTGAGATTCGCATTTGATGCAAGTAATAACGAAGCGGAATATGAGGCTTCGATAGCAGGACTTCGGTTGTCAAAAGCATTATTTATTGCAGATGTTACTATTTATAGTGACTCTCAGCTTATAGTCAACCAAGTCCAGGGGGAGTATGGCATTAAAGAACTACGCTTGCAGAAATATCAAGAGATAGTGCAAGCATTTCAAAACCAATTTCGAAATTTGAAGATATCTCAGATTTCGAGGAATGAAAATTCAGAGGCAGATGAGCTATCCCGACTAGCCAATGCCAAGGAAAAGAATCTAGACCCTTCGGTCTACATTGAAGAGATAACTTTTCCAAGTTATCATGAGAAAGAAATTTCTTATATTGAAGCAGAACGTTGCTGGATGGATCCAATAATCGAGTATCTAAGGGATGACAAATTACCTGAGGATCCAGTAGAGGCAAAGTTGATCAAGATTCGATCAGCTAGATTTGTCATTCAGAATGGGAGATTATACAAAAGATCTTATGCTGGACCCCTTATGAGATGTATAGGCCCCGAAGGATCAAAATCAGCTTTGGCTGAGGTTCATGAAGGAATTTGTGGAGCTCACATGGGTGGCCGAGCCCTGGCCCACAAAATTCTAAGACTTGGGTTATATTGGCCTAAGGTCCAAGAGGCTGCTATGGAGTACGTTCGTTGATGTGGTAACTGTCAAATCCATCCTACAAGATTTAAGCGCCCGGCGGAAACTATGACTTCAATTCTAAATCCCATTCCCTTTGCAATGTGGGGAATTGATATCATGGGCAAATTCACCAAGGCATCGAGCGGACGGGAATATCTCGATAGTAGCAATTGATTACTTCACAAAATGGGTAGAAGCCGTGCACCGGCGGCAATTACCGAGAAAAAGTGGAGAAATTTGTGCTTGAATCAATCATATATCGCTTTGGGATTCCAAAGATTATTGTCACCGACCATGGTACTCGCTTCGACCGTCCACAATTTGAGCAATTCTGTGGAACATATATGATCGAGCATCGTATGTCCTCAGTGGCATACCCCCAAAGCAATGGACAGGTAGAGGTTACTAACCGAACACTACTGGAAGGAATAAAGAGAAGGCTCGAAGCTCACAAAGCTTCTTGGGTCGAAGAACTTCATAATGTACTGTGGGCTTATAGAACTACGGTTCGAACACCCACAGGAGAAACTCCATTCAAAGTTGGCATATGGATCCGAAGCATTGGCACCAAGTGGAGATAATGGCGGGGACGTTACGGGATCGTGAGTTCGAGGAAAAAGAAAATGAACAAGGATCGCTTGATAGTCTTGATTTGTTGGACGAAGTTCAGGCAAAGGCAATAGCACGAACTCAACATTATCAAAGAAGGATAGCGTCTCATTATAATACTCGAGTGAAGAATCGTCGGTACTTAGCCGGAGATTTGGTGTTGAGAAACACCCTAGCTTCCGACCCGCGTCACCAAAGAAAATTGGACCCTTCCTGGGAAGGACCTTATATGGTTGTGAAACCGGTCGGTTCAGGAGCTTACGAGCTGAAGAACATCAATACCCGTAAAGAGTTGGATCGTTCGTGGAATGCTAGGCATCTCAAAAAGTTTTATCCTTGAGGATGATTTCAATTTTGTTCGCGATGTAATCATTTTCAACTCAATCAATGCAATTTTTGGCTTTCAACAAACTATCTTTTGATTGGGGGGCATCATACACCACATTCAAGAACAAGATCCAACTATAAGGCATCGGATGAAAATTCGTGTGGGTCCTTCAACACTTATGGAAATTTTTCGAACTTTCTTAAGTCGAGGCATCGGATGAAAATCCGAGTGAGTTCCTTTTGCATGACGTCGGTTTGAAACCCGAGTGAGTTCCTTCGAGACTTATTGAATTTTTGAATTATCCTTAAGTAAAGGCATCGGTTTAAAACCCGAGTGAGTTCCTTCTCAGACTTATTGTATTTCTCCGGAAATCCTTAAGTAAAGGCATTGTTTCAAACAACTAAGACCTAATGCAACGGCGATTCAAGTGGCTAGCAAAGTTCAAGATAAAGTAATTTCTTATTTCTTCAAAAGATCCAAAGAGGCCAGTATCAAAACAATTACAAGAGCTGGATACAATCTTCGATCAAAAAAGAAAGTCATCATAGGTGACTGTTAAGAAGTTATACAAGATCGACGCGACTTTGCTAGAACAAACATATGAGTCAACCGTTGGTGGGGATTCAAGGAAAAGAAGAGAAGAAATGAGGATTACAAAAATATTTCGGTATGCATAAAATCCTCCGCAATTTCATACTCTTTGTCCAGCTTGTCCAGGAGAAGTATGGTCCTCGACCTAACTCGCATTCAAGACAAGCTCGTCATAATCGACTTCTTCCAGGGGAGAATAAACAGAGAATCTTCCAGATATTGCATAATATCCGGATCGGAAGGTGGAGGATCAATCTTATCCTTGGTCCAATCGGGAGGAGGAATACCCGGTCGGTAAATACTTCGGATGGCAAACAGACCGTAGGGAGTCGTATCAAAATGAGGATCCTTCCTTAATATTGATTCCCATACTTCGTTCTCACCCATCCCGGACGCCCGCAAGTTATAAGCATTCAAGATATCAACAAAAGGCTTACCGTGTAAATACTTGAAGACGCAGCGTCTGCGAACATCGCTTTGGAAGGGATTCGGGCAAAGGAACGACAGCTTGCCTTTCAGGTAACGTTTCGATCCTTTGGCTCCCGACTTTCCAACTGTTCGCTCCAGTCGCCGGATCTTCTCCCTGGCATCATCCAAGTCTGACCAAAGACGACCAATCATCGAATTTTTTTCTCCTACCACCTCCCAAGCTAGATTCCGAAGGCGAGCAATCTCAACATCTTTAGCTTCAGAGATTTCCCGAAGCCTAGAAACTTCATTGCTCAATCTATCGAGCCTAGAAACTGCTTCCACTTGGTTGTGGAAGTTACCAAGAAGACTCCCGCAAACAACTTCCGAGTTAGCAAGGAGCAGAAAAGTAATTTTTCAGAATCGGAGGATAATGAAGAAAGACTTACATCACCAATGACTTCGTAAAGACTTCATCTGGAAGTTTGGAAAGAACTGCGCTCTCGAAGCCATTTGAGCAGCAGTACACCATTCCAACGCTCTGTCAAACTCGTTTGACACTAATTCAGGCGAAGGATGAGAAGGATGAGCTACACCAAGAGAAGGATGAGCTGCATCACTTGTCACCCGACGGCGCTTCCTAGTGGCAAAATCCTCCAACTCGGAAGGAGAGGAGGAGGATGTCAAACAAGCACTAGAGTTAGAAATAGGAGCAGCACCACTCGGGACCACACCTTCATCGACGCCAACATAGTTGCCTCGGATGCCCGAAGAGTCTCCTTCGGGGGTGCACCAACAAAGCTCACCAGCCAGAGCACCGGCAGCACCATCGGCAACGGAGTGATCAAGATCTTCCCGGGAAAGACGAGCGATCACTTCGGGCAAAGGAGGCGCAGGGACAGCATCAACAGAAACTGCGGGAATCTGACTTGAAGATTCATTGGCAGCAGTCGCCTTACGCTTGGAGGATTCACTAGCTGAAACCACCGCACTGGCCCCAACCACCACCGATGGAACGATTTTCTTGCAAGATTTTGCTCTGATAAAGTTCGGGTTGATCTTGGGAGCCACTATGCAAAAAAAAAAAAAAAAAAAAGCCGTATCAGGACAGAAACAAAGACAACAACAAGGGGGAAACACTAGTTTCCTATAACTTCTGACAAAACAACAAGCTAAACCCCAAGTATAACTACTGTGCAGTTTGCTCAGGGGGGAAGTGGGGAAAGAGATGAGTAATCAAAAAACTCACTTGTTCAGAAGTTGATAGAGCTGTTGTTGGAGTACGAGGAATATGGAAGCAGGCCGAAGGACGAAAGGTCGCTTTAGCACTTTAGCAAATCTAACTTGCAGAAGTCAGGATAGATGGAGAGTACCCACGAAGGCTTTAAATAGCCTCAGGTATTAAGACGACGGTTGAAGGCTAAGGACAACCGACGACCTAGATCGAAATGACGCTTCGAAATCCGCAGAAAGCAAGATGGAGGGATGCCACATGGAAACATGTGGAAGCGAGCACTTGATGCAGAGATACCTCCAATCGTCGCACCGCCATTAAAATAATGGATGTATTTCCGATTCATTGGAAACAAGTGAATGGTATACAAAGGCGAGAAAACGTTTGAACTTCGCAGAAGGGAAACGTGCAGACTTTGCAATAAATGAAGTAGTGGGGAAGATTAATGCATCTTCCCGAAATGCATCTTCACAATATTTCTACAAGATTATTATTCGGCGAGGAATGAAAAGTTAAGTGATAAGTTTTATCATTAATACTTTGATATTCAAGGCAAGATTTCGGCAGGAGACGGGGAAATATAAAGGCCAACATGAGAAAGAAATGTCTATTCATTAAATAGAGGGTAAATCTGTACAAAAAGATAACTCCCTAAGCCTTTTCTTCATTGTTGCCCGAGGGACCCCGGGTCGGGAGGACTTTTCTCGAGATCATGAGAAAAGCCTTCCTCAAGAATGGCATCGGCTGAGTCCTCTATAGCAGCAACTTGAGACTCGGCTTGTGATTTCTCCTCTGGAAGTGCCGGCTCGTCAGTCAGGTATGCCTCATATTGAGGGTCAGCTGGAAAAGGATCATCTTCTTCCTGAGCCCAATCCGGGAGATCCATACCAACTTTCCCGAAGACCTCTTTGTGGCACACCTCACGAAAAGGAGCAGTGTCGAAGGCAGGGATCGATCCAAGGATTCGCTCCCAAACGTCGTTTTGCCCCATGCGATAAGCTTGAAGGTTGTAGAGACCTAGCAGCTCGGAGAAAGGTACGCTGTTCAGGTATTTCCGAATGCACTCCTTCCGAAGCTCTGGCTTTATATGCTCGGGCTTGCTAGGGATCGCCAACTTCAGATGTTCTTCGAGCTCCCTACATTTGATTTCAAGCCTGTCACCAAACAACGTGGCAGCTGCTTTTTGCTTCCTGGCCTCGCGCTCGGCAGCAGCGGCACGAATCTTCGATGCTTCGAGGGCCTCCTTGAGGGAGATCACTTCTTCCTCATGCTTTTTCTGCAGCTCCACGGCAGCTGCAGTCAGCTGGTCTATTTCAGAATTGGCTTTCGCCAAATTCTTTTCACAGGTTGGCAGCAAGGAGCTGGTGCGACCAACCCGGCTCAATGCTTCCATGTGTTGATAAAAGCTCAACACAAAGCATTCCCGGGAAGGCGGAAAATATCGAAGAAGTCATAAGGAATTATGAGAAAATAACTAAGCGAGAAGACCGGTACCTTGTAGATTGACTAACAAGGGAGGTGTCATCCAGGGCTTCAAACTCCCGGCGATCGAAGGAGCAAGACCGAGGGAGCTCCATTTCGCAGCCTTTCTCGGGATCCCGAGTAACCCCGTCGGTCGCCTTCGTGGTCCACCGGGGGGTGAAGACCTCCTCACCATCCGTTGAAGCTTTGGATTTTTTGTTGGAGGGAGCATCAATTGTGTCATGCCTCCTCTTGGTCCGGGCGGAGGAAGAGACATTAGACCTCTCCACCATCGGTTTCTTCCCTTTACCCGAAGCATCAGCTACAGGCCTGATATTCCTGATACCCCTATAAGAGGGGTCGGGAGAGGGAAGAGAAGCCTCTTGATCTACGGTCAAGACTCGGGGCGATCGTTGCTCGGCTGTCACAACGGCCCTAGCGGCCTTCACCCGCAGGCTTTCGTGGTTCATTCTTGGAGGCACCGCAAAGAAGAAGGACAAGAGTCGAAATTCAAAACATATCACTTCAGTCAAATTAAAGGATGATGGTTAGAAGCTCACAATGAGCCAAGCCCTAGTACTGAAGGATGGAGTTATACTCCACTTCAAATCCATGTATCTCTTGATACCACGGAATGGATTTGATCTTCCCGATGGCCGCCTCGTCTTCTCTCGGATAAGGGAAGGCCTCGGTTACTCTCGGAAGAAGAAGTACACCTCCTCCAGGTGGTTGGGAAGTTAAGATCTGATGGAGGCGCTCGACAGAAAAAGTATCGTTCGCGCCATCTTTTGTGGTTAGAAGGGCAAGTTCCTTTGACAAGGATGCTGCCCCTCCAATCAAGTTCAGCCTTATTGCGTTTGGACAGAAAAATCCATCCGGGAGGATGGGAGATAGAAAGAACATGAAAATGTACAAAGAGAGAAAGAGATGGCGTAATGCCAAGCTCGAAACACAAACCCAAGAAGCCGACGATGAGACGCCGCCTATTGGGGAGGAGCATTCCGGGACAAATGTTCCAATGATTCAGAATCGCGGAGAACAAAGGATTAAAAAAGGGAAAGCGAACCCCGCTTTCCAAGTGCATCTATATACAGAGAAAATTCACCCGAAAGGGATGAATCAACCCTCTCATCGGGGTGGGGAGCCCTAACCTGATATGAGGAAGGAAGATCAAAATCTTAGACAGCTGAAAGAAGGGTTTCCTCATTGTAAATGGAGGGAATGAGAGCCGGGTCCACCATTGGACCCGGAGGTTTGAGGCTGCCTAGAAGACTCGACAATCTTGGAAGATCCAGACTCGAGAAGGACAGGAGAAGTTTCGGTTTTTCTTTCAAAACCTTTTTGAGAAACTTCAGCGAACTCGCGCCAGAGGACAGTTAGGGTTTTGTTATCACTATCCGACTGTTCGGGAGCAGGAGAAGCAAAAGCATCACTGCTATTACCAACACTGGGTACTAAAGAAGCCCTATCGTCCGCCATTACTCATTTCAAGTAAACTACAAAAAGAAAAAGACCAAGTAAACTTACCGATTCGGTGAGACGGAAGCTTGAGAGCGAGGAAGGCGCGAAGGCACAACAAAGGTTCAAATTCCAGACTGGAAGAATGAAACCTACTAAGACAACGAACCGCTTTTAAAACTCCCGCACAAGTGTTCGGGAATCTGAACGATCGAGATTGATTCTAAACCAGCGATCAAGATTGAAAGACGTTTTGAAAGTTTGAACTCACGAATCCGAAATAGGCGTTCGGAAACCGTCGCTTGGATGACGTGAGCCACCACAGATCAAATGCAAGGAGATATGTGGCCTTACACTCAACGCTCGAGGAAAAGTGACCACCGCATTAAATGTGATATGACATTTAATGAAGCACGCAGAGATTATCATCTGACGACGAACCCAGTTAAAAACCAAGCCCTCGGGATCGACCGAACGCTTGGTCTGGGGGGCTCGTGATACGGAGGGATTATGATCAGACCGGGTTCATACCGGGTCCGACCCTCGACCCCGGTCGAGATGGAAAGAACCGATTCGCTCCCGAGCAAACCGGATCCAGAAGATGGCTTGCTGAAGAAGAAAGCTTATTCGGCTGCAAGCGTGCCCTAATCCTACTTATGGATTAGGGTAATCACCCTAATGATGGCAGACTAGAATTTACGGCTGCGGATAATCATTATCGAAGGGATAAACATCAAATAACCTAAAGGTTATCTCAGGAGTCCTCTACTAGCCCAAACAAGTAGAAGTCTATTGCTCAACGGATCTCACTGATAAGATCCAACGACTACCCAAAGAAGGCTCAAGTGCATCCAACGAAGGAGATTCGAAGGTACACTCTATATAAACCTCACTACCATACAAGGTGGGGGGATCGAAAAGAATACTATCTGAGACTCAGGTTCAGATACATACTGATAGACCTAAACTATCAGCTATCTGCTATCTAGATCACCTTTCCCAGTTCTTCATTCCTTAGCTCTGCGCTTCTAGCAAAGCCGTTTGTGATTAAGTTCATCAACTGACTTAGCCTTCGGAGGTGGACTCCCGACCCCAGAGGTCGGGCCACATCTGATGCTTTCGTTTTGCAGGACATCACGTGGAGATCCAAGGGCTGAGCAGATTTTGGACGCATCAGATAGCATTTGTCAACCATTTGCCATGTATTGACTCTTTTTTTTCCATAAAAAACCATAGCAAATTGTGGACAAATGCAATTATCCAGCAAAACCATCATGTTCAAGATTCCTATTCAAAGCTTTCTTTCAGTATGCCATTTCAAACATACTGAAATTACAAAAACGCACCTGAATTGGCAACCAATAAACCAACATTATATCTTTGTTGAAGCAGTTTCAAAGCCCAACTCACTCAACCAAGAAACCAAATTGGATGAGAGGTCTCGCCGAGTTGGTCCATTATATTTTTGTTGAAATCAAAGCAAGTTTGGATGTTATGCATGCAATTTCAGCAGAACTCTGAGATCTACGGAGTAGAGACAAAACAGAGAATTGGCTTTTAGAACGCAGAGCACTCATTTATATGGAGATCACAGTCAAAAATTTTAGATGGTCACTGTTAGGGAAATGGATGCACAACCACGAACAGAGGAGAACACAAGCAAAGCACACAAGGGGAATTTAACGTGGTTAGGCAAAACATTGCCTTGTCCACCAGAGAGAAAAATAGTTTCACTATTTCCAAGAAACCTCACACCACTCTTACACCCACAAAGTATTAGTCTTTGCTTCTATGCCCAGTTCTTATCCCCTGGATGGGTTCATAGGGATTGATTCCCCAAATCTCCTATAAAGATTGATACCTATAGGTTATCCCACAGGAGATTATTTATAGGGAAACCTAAAACCCTAATCCCAATGTAATTACAATTCTACCCTAGTATTAGTAATGACAAAAACCATGTTTCAATTACAAATACAACCAAAACCATAATTACATAGACCCACAGAATACAAAACACCCAAACCCAATAATCTCCACCTTGGTATGAATTCTGCAAACCACCATGAAGAAAACCGTTGATGATGTCTCTGTGCAATCACCCGTTTTTGTGTATCCACCACACCTTACTGCATGGCCCACATTCCCTCCAGGGATGCTTTTGTTACCACCATCACTAAACCAACATGGCGCACACCCCCCACCTGGGGTGTCCAGTACAGCTCATCGCCACTATACACGCATGACCCACATTTCCTCCAGGAATGCTTTTGTTACTGCCATCACTAAACCAGCATGGCACACACCCCCACCTAGGGTGTCTCGAACAGCTCATCGCTGCTATACACACATGACCCACATCCCCTCCAGGAATGCTTTTGTTACCGCCATCACTAAACTAGCATGATGCACCCCCCCACCTGGGGCGCCTCGTACAGCTCATTACCACTATACGACGTGACGTGGCTCCATCTCTCCTGTCACAGCCGGCTCCAAGAGATCACTGCGACTCACCAAATCCAAAGCGAAAGTCACTCGCTTCTTTCCAAATTTGCCCTTGTTTTACGCTTGAACAACTTGCAAATTTTGTCTACCTGTACCCCTTGCCAAAGTGTCAACTGGAGCTCCACCTGTTTCAACACTCTCTGCAAGCCTGTATAGTTTACCTGATCTGTAGTTTTCGTAACCATCAATCAACTGAAAGAACCTCAGCATTGATCTCCATATGAACTCACAAAATCAATACCAACGGAGTGAAATCTCCTCGATCCGTCACTTCCACTGAGTCTGGAACGTCTAAAAACCTGAGGAACACTTAAATCCATACAAAAAACCTTCACACAAAATCCTGTGGAAACAATCTGTACGATACACGATCAGATAATAAAAAACAAAAAAGCCGTCTTTTTCCCCACCGAATTTTTTTTTTCTCCCTCTACGGTTCTTCCTCCATGTTCTCCACTCACAACTTTTTTTCAACTTTTTTTTTTCTTCTTTCAAACCAATGTAATGAACATTACATTAAAACCAAGAAAAAAACTTGAAAATAATCTTTTCTTCCACGGCGATACCCACCGCCTACGATCCAAAGTCGGTCGGTTACAGTTGTCCTCATATGGCACGATCATGTATCCCGAATTTCTTGGGAATACGTTTTTTTTCATAACCGTCGGGTTCTTCTTCCTTATGCTAGGTGGTTTATCTTTTGAACCAAACCTATCGTGGTCCCCGCCCCTACCTTGGTTGGTCTGGCCCCGTTGGTGTTTTTTTTTTTTTTTCTTTTTTTAAAAAAAAAAAAAAAAAAAAAATATCTCCCGGGGTGTGATATAATAATACCCCCCCCACACACACACAAACAAACAAAAAAAAAAAATAAATAAAAAAAAAACCCCACACCCCCACCCCCCCCCACACCCACCCCCCCCCCCCCCCCCATCAACTAAAAAAAAAAAAAAAAAATTCCTCTTTTAAAAATTTATAACAAATGAAGGAACTCACAAACAAAAAATGATGTTGAAGTTTAGGATTCTATTTTCTTAGGGACAAATTGTAAAGTCGTCGAAGATTAAGACAAATACAGGAATTAAAAATTATCTAACAATGACTTAATGGAATTTTGTTAAGGAAGTGTACCATTATGCAAAATTAAGAGACGTTTTTAAAGTTCTTTAATCAAAGTTTTTTATTTTTGAAAAATCTCAGAATTTATTACTATAATTTGAGAAATCGGCAGTATTTCAATTTTTCGGTGATTTCTTGCCGATATATAGAATGTCTTATATCAACTCCCCATTTCCATTAGCTACTTGCCAAAATGGTGAATTTTGTTTCCATAATTGTAATATAAAATTACAAAGGGAGGGAGAAAAATGAATTGATGGTGAAAGAATGAAAATGAAATTTAAGATTTCCTTGTGAAGAGGTTGTTGGTTCGACCTTTGCATCGAAAATTCAAAATCAATGATTGGGGGAGATGTTAAAGATGAGTGGGTAACTTGGTAATTAGACCTTTTAAGTTTGAAAGTTTATTAAAATTACAATAAATGGATTAGAATTTATAGAAAGAGGGCTGGTAGGAAAACTTAACCCCTGTTTGAACCCGCTTCACTCTGTGGTTGCCTTTTCTGTTCGACAGTTCAGATGAGGGAGTGCAGAGCTTTTAGAGTGGAGCAGAGCCAGCCAAAAATAACAGGTTCCGAGAAGATGAAAACAAAAAGAGGCATCGATTTCAAAAAGAGAAAGGGAAATTGAGAAGTTAAAGAAAAAGAAGAAAGAGACACCTCTCCAAGGCAAAATGGAGCAAGTGGACAACACTTTTTCAAGAACTAAATTTTCACACATAAATTGCGTAGTAGTTTCCTCTACCAATCAACTCTAAGACAAGAAAAAGAATAAAACAGTATTTACCTAATCTCAGTTTGTCACTGGAAGTTATTGAGCAACACTACCTTCCTACAACTTAAGATCAACTTGTAAATCAACAAGATACAAATTTCCATTATTAAAACAGATTGGTCCTGAACCGATGGCCCAAATAGGTCCTCCTTAAGATGATGCAAAGACAAGTTACAAATAAAGTTCAAAAATACCCACAACTGTAAATGCAAATGATAAAATATCTAGCCCTATATCCCCTCAAGTGAGATACTTGGTGCCATATTCGTAGGCCGTAAACGGACCGGATTCGCTGGATACACCAGATATCCGAATCCGGCAAAAATTTAGAGAAGGCATCCGAATCCGAATCGAAATTTTATCGGATATCCGATAATAATCCGATCCGATAAAATATCCGATTATTAATTGATAATTGTCATTTTTACATTTCCGATTACCTAATACCGCTATTTGAATCCGATTACCGGTATCCGAATCCGATTATCATCTATCTAAAGAAAAATGTTAAATACTTTACTCTATCCGGATAAAAATTTATCCGGATATTATCCGATCCGATAAGCAATTATCCGAATCCGAATCCGTTGCTAGGGGGGGGATACTGATATCTCCGGTAAGAAAATTTTCGGATACGAATGCGAATAGATTTCGTTATCCATTTACAGTCTACATATTCGTTGTGAATGCAACCTAACTACTTGTTCAACAAATATAGAATAACCAACACCAATTCAGAGAGGAGAGCAAGGCCCTTAACATCCAGGGTCAAAGGTAATTGAACTACAATCTAGTAGGGGCAAGTTGCCTTGACCCACTCTAAGCCTCCACGAGCCCTAATGACTTGGCTCAAGATTTTCCTTGATGGCGGGTTGGGGCCAAACAAGGCCCCCGACTAGGCCAAGCGCAAGATTACTCTTGGTCCCGGCTTGTCCCAACTTGTTCTTGATTTTTGGCCTGATTCTAGCCCTAATCATCACCTTAATTTTTCCATAATGCTTGATCTCAATAAATTAGAAACAGGGACAAGGACAAGGCCAAGTATATGCCAATCGGGACAGGGCAGAACGAGGGCCAAGGCCAACCGGGCCAAAGACACCGGACAAGGCAGGAATGCCCCTAAAAGGGTCACTGAGAAAATGGGCTTGGATTAGAAAATAGGGTTGGGCTTGAGATGCAAAAGCCCACTGTTGCAACCCTATGGCAAGTGCTCATTTACCCTTAGGCTTTGCAACAACAAGCGTGCTTTTCCCCGGTGAGGGTAGTTTATCTCATAATCTGAAAAGGGAGTGCATCCACCACCCTGGCCCACACTCATGTTTCTCGTGAGCAAGTCTTGTCAAACCAACGGTTCACGGTTGGTTTGGACAAAGGTATCACATCATATGTCCTCACTTGCAATATTAACAACTAAATAACTCAAACATCCAGGTAAAGACTAGTGTATTAAATATATGACATGAGGAATACAAAGAAAAACCCCCAAGGCAACAGCTCATGATCTAGTTAGAGAAGAACCAAGGTTGATCCATGAACCTATCAAACATAAGAGAATACTAAGACTTACCAAGTGATGTACAATCACACCGACATCAACTCTAATTACCACAACAAACAAAACACAGGGCCCAGAGCCGACCCCAGCACAGGACATACAGAGAAGAGATGGAGGGACCAGCAAGACCACACCCACGACTACATCAAGAAGCAAAAAGAACAAAGCAACCGAAGTCCAAGCCCCGAATTGCCGGATGGTCCACCCCCCCAACCAGACAAACTACCCCCAGACTAACCCCACCCGAAAAAGCGGTCCCCACTGCGGATACAAACAAAACCCCACCAGCAAGATCGACTGAAAAACATCCATACAACCACATGTCAAGCACAAACAAAAGAGAAGACCACAACAGCCACAAAGCAACACCAGATCAAAACTACCCAGATCTCCAGACCGCAAAACAAATTGCCGCACCACCCCCACAGAGACAACACAAACGCACAGCAAGATAAGAAACGACAGGCCGAGGCACGCAGGGAGAGAGACCCCCGGGAGCGGTAAAGAGACCCAAACCCGGGAGAGAGCCTCCCGGTAACACCAACAAAGACGAGGAAGCCACAAGGGACAGGAGGACCCAGATAACCGACAATTTCAACGCCCCCCGGGGGGGCCACCCCAGACGAGGCACCGCAACCCCCCGCCCCCACCAAACCAAGCCGCAAACGGGCCCGGCGGAGGGCCACCACCCCGGAAAACTCACAAAAAGGCGGGCAAACCCGCAAAAACCGCGCGGCGCCGAGCCCCGGAAACCCCCCCCCCCCCCCCCCCCCCCCCCCCCCCCCCCCCCCCCCCCCCCCCCCCCCCGGTTATTTTATACTTATCATTTATTAAAAGAAATAGTAAAAAGAGAATCATGTCACGAGGGTATCATAAATTAAGGGACCCTACTCACACACATAAAACAACACCGAAAGATAATTGTTGAAAAACATAGACACCCCAAAACTCTGTCAAACTGACAATCACCCTTTTTCCTTAATCACTTAAAGAAAATGACAAATATATCCTTAATTATAAATTCTATAACAAATGAAGGAACTCACAAACAAAAAATGATGATGAAGTTTAGGATTCTATTTTCTTAGGGACAAATTGTAAAGCCAATCGAAAATAAAAAAAAAAAAAAAAAAAAAAAAAAAAAAAAAAAAAAAAAAAAAAAAAAAAAAAATTATCTAACAATGACTTAATGGAATTTTGTTAAGGAAGTGTACCATTATGCAAAATTAAGAGACGTTTTTAAAGTTCTTTAATCAAAGTTTTTTATTTTTGAAAAATCTCAGAATTTATTACTATAATTTGAGAAATCGGCAGTATTTCAATTTTTCGGTGATTTCTTGCCGATATATAGAATGTCTTATATCAACTCCCCATTTCCATTAGCTACTTGCCAAAATGGTGAATTTTGTTTCCATAATTGTAATATAAAATTACAAAGGGAGGGAGAAAAATGAATTGATGGTGAAAGAATGAAAATGAAATTTAAGATTTCCTTGTGAAGAGGTTGTTGGTTCGACCTTTGCATCGAAAATTCAAAATCAATGATTGGGGGAGATGTTAAAGATGAGTGGGTAACTTGGTAATTAGACCTTTTAAGTTTGAAAGTTTATTAAAATTACAATAAATGGATTAGAATTTATAGAAAGAGGGCTGGTAGGAAAACTTAACCCCTGTTTGAACCCGCTTCACTCTGTGGTTGCCTTTTCTGTTCGACGGTTCAGATGAGGGAGTGCAGAGCTTTTAGAGTGGAGCAGAGCCAGCCAAAAATAACAGGTTCCGAGAAGATGAAAACAAAAAAGAGGCATCGATTTCAAAAGAGAGAAAGGGAAATTGAGAAGTTAAAGAAAAAGAAGAAAGAGACACCTCTCCAAGGCAAAATGGAGCAAGTGGACAACACTTTTTCAAGAACTAAATTTTCACACATAAATTGCGTAGTAGTTTCCTCTACCAATCAACTCTAAGACAAGAAAAAGAATAAAACAGTATTTACCTAATCTCAGTTTGTCACTGGAAGTTATTGAGCAACACTACCTTCCTACAACTTAAGATCAACTTGTAAATCAACAAGATACAAATTTCCATTATTAAAACAGATTGGTCCTGAACCGATGGCCCAAATAGGTCCTCCTTAAGATGATGCAAAGACAAGTTACAAATAAAGTTCAAAAATACCCACAACTGTAAATGCAAATGATAAAATATCTAGCCCTATATCCGCCTCAAGTGAGATACTTGGTGCCATATTCGTAGACCTGTAAACGGACCGGATTCGGCTCGGATACACCAGTATCCTAATCCGGCAAAAATTTAGAGAAGGCATCCGAATCCGAATCCGAAATTTTATCGGATATCCGATAATAATCCGATCCGATAAAATATCCGATTATTAATTGATAATTGTCATTTTTTTACATTTCCGATTACCTAATACCGCTATCTGAATCCGATTACCGGTATCCGAATCCGATTATCATCTATTTTTAAAGAAAAAATGTTAAATACTTTACTCTATCCGGATAAAAATTTATCCGGATATTATCCGATCCGATAAGCAATTATCCGAATCCGAATCCGGTTGCTTAGCGGACGGATACGGATATTTTCCGGTAAGAAAATTTTCGGAGGCGGATTTCGGTTATCCATTTACAGGTCTACATATTCGTTGTGAATGACGCATCACCTAAGCTACTTGTTGCAACAAATATAGAATAACCAACATCAATTGCAGAGAGGAGAGCAAGGCCGACCTTGAACATCCAGTGGTCAAAGGTAATTGAACTACAATTGGCTAGTAGGGGTGCAAGTTTGGCCTTGACCCACTCTAAGCCTACCCTGAGCCCTAATGGACTTGGGCTCAAGATTTTGGCCTTGATGGCGGGTTGGGGCCAAATTATTATGGCCCTGACTAGGGCCAAGGGCAGGCCTGAGATTACTCTTTGGTCCCTCGGGCTTGTCCCAACTTGTTCTTGATTTTTTGGCCTGATTCTAGCCCTAATCATCACCTTAATTTTGTCCATAATGCTTGATCTCAATAAATTAGAAACAGGGACAAGGACAAGGCCAAGTATATGGCCAATCAGGGATAGGGCTAGAGACAGGGCCAAAGACAAGGCCAGGGACAGGGCAGGAATGGGCTTGGTTTGGCCCTAAATTAGGTTCATTGAGAAAATGGGCTTGGATTAGAATATATAGGGTTGGGCTTGAGATTGCAAAAGCCCGGCCTAGGCCGACCCTGTTGCAACCCTATTGGCAAGTGCTCATTTATTACCCTTAGGCTTTGCAACAACATAGCTCTGTGTCTTTTTCCCCTGTCAGTGAGGGTAGTTTTATTGCTTTCATAATCTGACTTAATCATCGGGAGTGGCTATCCGACCACCTCTTTTGGCCCACACTCATTGTTTTCTCTGTGAGCAAGTGCTTTGTCAAATCCAATTGCGGTTCACTTAAGGGGTTGGGTTTGGACAAATGGTATCACATTTTTCATATGTGGGCCTCACTTGGTAATTATTAACAACTAATATTAACTCAAACTATTTGCCTTTTTTTTTAAGGTAAAGACTAGTTGTATTAAATTATATGTACATGAGGAATACATATATGAAATTAATTCCCCCATAGGCAATCAGCTGCATTGATCTAGTTAGAGAATTTGAACCAAGGTTGATCCATTGAAGCCTATCAAATATAAGAGAATAGCTAAGACTTGGTTTTACCACAGAGTGATTGTCTACATATCACACCGACATCAACTCTTAATTACCAAACAAACAAACAAAACTCACATACAACAGGGCCCATGATGGCTTCCTTTGACCTCCAGGCATCAGTTTTGATCATACAAGAGAAGAGATGGAGGGGACCAGGCAAGACCACACCCATCGACTACCATTCAATGAATTGGTTCAAATTTTTTTTTTTTAATGAACTAAGGTCAACCAGGTTCGGCTTAGTCCTCTGTCCAGCCGCTTGGCTCTCCTAGAAATTTAGTCTTCGGACTGGTCCCCTAGCTCTCCCCGAAATCCAGATTTCAAACTATCCTCTTGGCTCTAGACTAATCTCTCAGCACTCCTCGAAAAAGAGTTACTGGTCCAGCCACTTGGCGGCAGATATTTTCCAAACAAATATCTCAGCCATTACTCATTAGCAAGATCGTACTCAGATAAGAAACTATCCTTATACAGCTGTACATGTGCTAAGGCATCAAATTCAAAAGATGGACTGGATTAGACCAGAACAGCCATCAATAGTTACTGTATTGCAACGCATTGTGTTTTTTTTCTTTTCTTTATGATGCGTCCAAAATCTACTTTGCCCTTAGATCTCCTTGAATGACCTGCAAAACAAATTGTCAGATGTGGCCCGACCGCTGGGGTTGGGAGTCCACCTCCGAAGGCTAAGTCAGTTGATGAACTTAATCACAAATGGCTCTACTAGAACACAGAGCTAAGGAATGAATAACTGGAATACGATTCAGATAGTAAGCATGTGAGTGTTCACGTTCAAGTGTGTGTATGTATGTAGATCCCTTTCCCTTGTGGGGAGGCGATGTTTATATAGAGTGTACCTTCAAATCTTCTTCGTTGGATGTATATGAGCCTTCTTCGGATAATCGTTGGATCTCAACAAATAGATCTGTTGAGTGATAGACTTCTACAAGTTTGGACTAGTAGAGGACTCCTAGGATAATCCGATCATTATTTGATGGTTATCCTTTTGATAGCGATAAGTGACAGCCGCCAAATTCTGCCTGCCGTCATTAGGTTAATTAACCTCCTCCATAAGTACTGGATTAGGGCGTGCTTGTGGCTGATTTAGTTTTCTTCTTCAGCAAGCTACCTCCTGAACCCGGCTCGCTTGGGAGCGAGTCGATTTCCTTCGTCTTCGACCAGAGTTGAGAGTCAAACCAGGTTCAATCATATTTTCTCCATATCACGAGCCCCCGGCACAAGCGTTCGGGTCGATCCCAAGGGCTTGGTTTTTAACTGGATTCGTCATCAAGCAATAGTCTTGCATAATCCTTTAAATGTCATTTCGCATTTAATGCAGTAGTGTTGCTTTTTCCTTGAGCTTTGTGAGGGTGCCACTACACATCCTCCTGCAGTTGAAAACTATCGTGGCTCACACAATCAAAACGACAGTTTCTGAACACCTGTTTTGGATTCGTGAGTTCAAACTTTCGAACTGTCTTCAAATCTCAATCGTTGATGCCGAATGAATCTCGATCGTTCACGTCCTCGAACATCCATGCGAGTGTTTAAAAGCGGTTCGTTGTCTTCGTAGGTTTCATTCTTCTTGTCTGGAATTTTGAAACCTCGTCGTCTCCTTCGCGCCTTTAGGATTCTTTCGTTCTCGAGCTCTCTGCCTCATTGAATCAGTAAGTTTATAGATCTTTTTGCAAAGTTTACTTTTTGTCTCTAGGTTTCTTTTTCTCTGGAAACTGCAGTCAGGCCTTTTAGTAATGGAAGATAATAGGGTTTCCCCTGAGGCTTCTCCTATGCCAAGCGCCGGTAAAAGCGATAGTGGCAATGAGGTTTTTGTTTCCCTCCCCTCTGAGCAGTTGGATAGTGACAAAAAAACCCTAATTGCTCTTTGGTGTGACTTCGCAGAAGTTAGCCAACAAAGAGTAGAAGAAAAAACTGAGACTTCTTCTGTGCATCCTAAGTCTGGACCTTCCATGACTCCTAGGGTGACCGCCGAGTCTTCTGGGCGGTCAAAAGAATCCATCAAATCCGCCGGTGGACCCGATTCTCGTAGCTTCCTCCTATAATGAGGAAAATCTTCCTTTAGTTGTTAAGGGTTTTGGCTTTCCTCCTTCGTACCATCTTAGGGCTCCCAAATCAAATGAGAGAGTTGATTCGACTGTTCCGAGCGAATTTTCCTTGTATATAGATACACTGAAAAGCGGGGTTCGCTTTCCTTTCTTCAATCCCTTATTTGCAGCTGTTCTGAATCATTGGGCCATCTGTCCCAGAATGTTTCTTCCCAATAGCTGGCGTCTCATCGTCGGCTTCTTGGGTTTATGTTTTGAGCTTAATATCACACATTCTCTTCCTCTTTTCGTACATTTTCACATTCTTTCCATCTCCCATCCTCCAGGTTGGGTTGTGCTTTCCAAGCGCAACAAAGTGGAACTTGACTGGACGGGCAACATTCTTGCCAAAGGAACTTGCCCTTCTAATCACAAAGGGTGGCGCAAGCGATATTTCTTCTGTCAAGCGCCTCAATCTGACCTTAACTTCCCGATTGTCTGGAAGTAGTACACTTCATAATATGAGGGTAACCGGGTCATTCCTTTATCCCAAGAAGACAGAGCGGCTGTCGAGAAGATCAAGTCAATTCCATGGTATCAAGAGATACATGGATATGAGATGGAATACAACTCCATCCTTCAATATTGGGGGTTGGCTCGACGTGAGCTCTCTATCTGTCATGTTTTACTTTCTTGAAGATACTGAGAATTCTTTCAACTCTGACTCTTGTCTTTCTTTATAGTGCCTCCAAGAATGGATCCCGAAAGTTTTTGGGTAAAAGCTGCTAAGGCTGTTGTGACTGCTGAACAACGGTCCCCTCAAGCCTTAAATGCAGAACAAGTATCTTCCGCTCCTCCTCCAGACCCTTCATACAAGGGTATCAGGAACCTGAAGCCAGTAGCTGAAGCTTCGAGGAAAGGAAAAAAACCAATAGTGGAAGAGATAGACCTCCCCTCTCCTACTCGATCCAAAAGGAAGCATGACTCAGCCGATGCTTCCGTCCCGAAGAAATCCAAAAAGAATAAAGACTCTGAGGAGATCTTCATGCCTCAATGGACGTTGACACGAACAGATCGGGCAACTCAGGATCCTGAGAAGGCTGCTGAATGGAGCTCTCTCGGTCTTTTGCCTGCCGATCGTCAGGCCTTTGAAGCCCTAGAGGATGACGTTCTTGTTAGTCACTCCACAAGGTATTAATCTTCTTGATCTTTTGCCAATTGCTTTGTAATCTTCTCTGAGATTTTCTGATAATCTCTCTGTCTTCTTAGGAATGTTGTGTTGAGCTTTTATCAACACATGGAGGCATTGAGCCGGGTTGGTCGCAATGGCTCCTTGCTGCAAATCTGCAAAGAGAATTTGGCAATGGCCGATTCCGAAGTTGATCGGCTGAAGAAGACAGCCGAAGAGGTAAAGGAGAAGCACGATGGGGAGCTGAATTCCTTAAGGAAGGAACTTGACTCGTCCAATGTTCGTGCCCATGCTGCAGAACGTGAGGCCAGGAAGCATAAACAAGAGGCTATTGCCTTTGGCGAGAGCCTTGAGCTTAAGTCCTTGGACAATGAGCGCCTATCAAAAATGGCAGTTCCCAGCAAACCCGAACATATCAAGCCAACCCTTTGGAGGAAATGCATCCGGAAGTATCTGAACAGCGTCCCCTTACCAAATTGATGGGCCGCTTCAACCTTCAAGCTTATCGAGCGAGGCAAAATGACGTCTGGGAAAAGATCCTTGAATCCAACCCTTCCTTTGATACAACTCCCTTTCAAGAGGTGTGCCACAAAGAAATCTTCGGGAAGCTTAAGTTGGCTTTCCCGGATTGGGTTTTGGAAGAGGAGGATCCTATTCCCGCGGACCCAAATATTGAGGAGTATCTTGCTGATTCACCGCCTCTTCACGAAGAACCTTCATAACCTGCTTCGGAAAGAGATCCCGATAAAGACTCCTCAATTGATAATGAAGAAGAAACATAGGAAACCAAAATATATATATATATATATATATATATATATATATATATATATATATATATATATATATATATATATATATATATATATATATATATATATTTTATTTATTTAATTATTTATTATTTTTTGTAAGGGTTGGCCCTCCACGTTATTGATGAAATAGAAATCAATCTTTTTTCTTGAACTCTTCCAATGATTGCCTTAATGCTTCTTCATCTCATATCCAAAAATATCGTCTTTAGGTCAAGATGTAAATGATATAAGTTAATCTTGCAGAGTAACTTGTACTTTAACTGGAGATAGCGTTCAGGATATCACAAAGATGTGCTCGGGAGAAATGTGTTCATTTTTCTGAGCATTTATTCCCAATCGTTCCTCTATTTATTGCGAAGTCCAAACGTTTCTTGCATTCGTATGCCAATCACTTCTCCCAAGGAGTTAGAAATACTTCATGTGGTGCAACGGTTGGTAGTATCCTTGTATCAGGTGAATATTGTTCCACGTGGAAGCTTTGATCAGCCCTCTAATTTTGAATTTGAAGCGCCATTATCCCCTGACCGTTGATCATTCGTTTTGAGGAGTTCAAAGCGTCTCTTCAATCCTGTCCCTTGATTACCTTGGGGTTTCAACCATTGCATCACACCTTTGAGGCTATTTAAGCCCCTCAAAGGTACTTCACCCTTATCTTGCTATCTACAAATTATTTCTGTCTGATAGATTTGCAAAACGACATTCTGTCTTCCTCATACTCTTGTCCTTCAACACCATCTTCGATCAAAAGTTGAAAAAGTAAGTCTTTTGTCACGAATCTTCATCTCTTCTTCTCCCTGAGTAAACTCCAGTATTCATACTTTGGGTTTACTTATTAAGGAAGTTCTGAACTGTTCATGCTTAACAGAGACCTAGGGTTTCCCCTTTTTCTGTATGTTGTAGGATCTTCGTACTGACACTACTTTTTTGTATTTGCAGTGCCTCCCAGAATTGATTTGAGCTTTATTAGGGCGAATTCCTGTAAGAAAATTGCCCCTAGTTCCGACGAAGGTTGCTTCCTGTGAGGCGATTGCATCTAGTGAATCTTCTAAACGTAAGGAGACTGCTGTTGGTGAATCTTCAGATCAGATTCCCACAGTTTCTGCTGATGTTTCTCCTACGCTCCCTCTACTTGAAGAAACTGTTCGGTCTTCCAAGGAGGATGTGGCTCCTTCTGTCGTTGTTTGTACTGTTGATGCCCCTGCTGGAGAAACCGTTCGGGATCCCCTGATGGAGACCCTTCGGACATATGAGGCAACTATGTTGGCATCTGATGAAGGTGCGGTCCCAGCAGGTGTTGCTTCTATTTCCAATTCTAAGGCTTGTTTGGCATCCTCCTCCTCTCCTTCTCTGGAGCTAGACGATTTTTGTCACATCCCCCCAGCCGGTACCCTAACTGGCATACCCAGGAGTGTGATCCACAGCCCCGAAGATCAAGTATTGAGGAAATCATCCTCCCACATATACAATAACATAATCATAAACAGGAAATAATCAAGGTTTAAATATTATAAACAAAAGATTTAAAGTCAAGAAATGAATAATCAATATAATCAGAGTGCGAAAAATGATACCAGATATCCGAAGATATCAAAAGAAGTAGAGTGAGGCGAAAACTCACTCCACAGATACAGCGGAAAAGTAGTGCATAAGTCTAAAAGAAATACAAATGAAACAAAAGAAAATAAGAAAGACAACTAAACTTAAGAGTTTTCTATCCTATAGATGACATCTTCAAAATAGTGGACTTCATCAATCCAACAGAGATGTTCCAACTCCACGTTGTCTCTAATCGTAGTATGAAATGTGATCGCTTGTGGGATCATCAGAGTAATCTTGATTGTCGCAACACCTTGCGTGTAGTATGTTTCATCGGCTTGCGCTTCATTGTACTGTCCTTCATAGTAGTCAGTACTTGTAGAATAATCTAACAAAACATTGTTCAAAAAGGAATGAGTTTCGAAAGAAACTCAGTAAGGCAAGTTAACTCATAACAAAGCATAAATAACATATAGCAAATCATAACAAGATGCAATGCAGTATGAAACAGATAATGTATGTATGCATCTAAACTCTATATATGCTGGTCTCTATTGGCAGATATTGATGCAGAATTCGGTCCCTCCATGTCGAATCGCTTGAACCTGCAAAAACGTGCTCGACCCTGCAAAGACGTGCTCCACCGGTGTGGTCGAGTTTCGTCTCCGACGAACAAGTTAGTTCAGACGAACCAAGGAAGCTAACTCAATCTCAAATGTATTCAATAACTTAAGAGTGCATACCTGATAATGATGAGTATGTGGGTGTTTATAGATCTTAGGAGAGGTTACCTTAACTATGCAGTAATGGAGTTCGAATAGAACTCTGTCATTGTGCTAGCTTCCTGAGGAGAGGAATCTTATCCGCCAAGACAATATTACTTGGATTGTAGTTGTGGAGTCCGATATGGATTCTAAGAGTAACCCGACTTGATCGGAATCCTTATCCCTATCTTTAAGGAGGTTGGATATGATTCAAATTGCATACCTTGTTTAGTGCCTTCGTTTTATTCATGGTCCAGCCAAGGTTTGATCGGTCTAGTTCTTCTTTGGTCGACCAGCACGGGTCTATTATAAAATATCCATAACATAAGCCCCCCAGTCACTTGGTCACATTAAATCCATGTTCGAGGCCAAGGGACTAAGTTTCTTTCAACCATGAGAAGTCATATGCTAAATCGTAAGACGAAATCTTGCCCTCGGTCATCTTATACTTTGTTCTGTTGTAAAATTCCTTGATTAACCTTGGCTAACCATGCCTTTTGTATCATCTCCATTTAAACCATTGTTTTGGTTGGATGCATCTGAATTTTCATAGTGCTCAAACCATTGATCTAGTCAAACTGCTTGTGGTTGGGCGGATCATCAAACTGGTCGAGCTCTGGAGCTTTCATTTGAAGTTGTTTGGTTGACCATGTATTGGTCAAGCATTATGTTAATCCTTTCATAATTCCTTTAGTCTTCTTCATTGCCTCCATGTTTCATGTTCACTTTGGGAACTGCCTTGCTTCATGAGTTCAAGCAAGGGAGTTCAATCTAGGAACTGGCCGAGCTTATAAGCAAGGGAGTTCAATTTGGGGAACTAACCGAGATGAAGAGCAAGGGAGTTCAATTCTGGGAACTAACCGAGCTGAAGAGTAAGGGAGTTCAATTTTGGGAACTGGCCAAGCTGAAGAGCAAGGGAGTTCAATTCTGGGAACCGACCGAGCTGAAGAGCAAGGGAGTTCAATTCTGGGAACTGGCCGAGCTGAAGAGCAAGGGAGTTCAATTCTGGGAACTGGCCGAGCTGAAGAGCAAGGGAGTTCAATTCTGGGAACTAGCCGAGCTGAAGAGCTAGGAAGTTCAATTTTGGGAACTGTCCATGGTAATGAGCCAAGGGAGTTCAATTTGGGAACTGCCCATGGTAATGAGCCAGGGAGTTCAATTTGGGAACTGCCCATAGTAATGAGTCAAGGAGTTCAATTCTGGGAACTAGTCGAGCTGAAGAGCAAGGGAGTTCAATTTTGGGAACTGCCCATGGTAATGAGCCAGGGAGTTCAATTTGGGAACTGCCCATGGTAATGAGCCAGGAAGTTCAATTTGGGAACTAGTCGAGCTGAAGAGCAAGGGAGTTCAATTTTGGGAATTGCCCATGGTAATGAGTCAGGGAGTTCAATTTGGGAACTGTCCATGGTAATGAGCCAGGGAGTTCAATTCTAGGAACTGGTCGAGTTGAAGAGCAAGGGAGTTCAATTTGGGAACTGGCCGAGCTAAAGAGCAAGGGAGTAAAATTTTGGGAACTGGCCGAGCTGAAGAGCAAGGGAGTTCAATTTGGGAACTGGCCGAGCTGAAGAGCAAGGGAGTTCAATTTGGGAACTGGCCGAGCTGAAGAGCAAGGGAGTTCAATTTTGGGAACTGACTATGGTAATGAGCCAGGGAGTTCAATTTTGGGAACTGCCCATGGTAATGAGCCAGGGAGTTCAATTTGGGAACTGCCCATGGTAATGAGCCAGGGAGTTCAATTTGGGAATTACCCATAGTAATGAGCCAGGGAGTTCAATTCTGGGAACTAGCCGAGTTGAAGAGCAAGGGAGTTCAATTTTGGGAACTGGCCGAGCTGAAGAGCAAGGGAGTTCAATTTTTGGAACTGGCCGAGTTGAAGAGTAATGGAGTTCAATTTTTGGAACTGGTCGAGTTGAAGAGTAAGGGAGTTCAATTTGGGAATTGTCTGTGCTCGTTTTTCCAAGCACTAGGAGAGTTCTGTTGAGATCTGAAGAAATCTTTCTGTATAGGTCGAGATGTGATACGTTTATCTCTCTTTGCTCCCCCAAGCATGATAGGTCATGTCTTTGTTGAGCTGTTATGCTTCATCTACCTGAGAACTTTTACCTGTATATAGAACTCATGTCTCTTGATCATGTATGGTCAATTACATCTTGAGCTTTCATACTTGTAATTTCGATGATATTTTGCTATCCACGAGCTCACAGGCTTTGAAAATATTGTATATAAGACTTTTGTTGTAGAAGCTAAACACATTGTTGTTGTTGAATCCATACTAGCTCACTTAAGAATAATATTGCTTGATATTCCATATCCAATTCTAGGTTATATATGACGAATACTCCCGGTCATGCACCATTAGAAGAATAGTAATAACCATATAGATAAGTATGAATCTGAGAGAAAAGTAGAGCAGTGTGAGAAAATCAATTCAAAGATGAGCAACAATCATACTACCTCGAAACCACAATCTATTGTGATTCAAGGAGTCTGGGCGGAAAATCTGGAGTTAGAGTTCAAATTGATCCGTGATGTAATCGTTCGGTATCAATTCATCTCGATTCCAACTGAATCTTATATTCCGGCTTATGTTCTGCCGTTTCTTTGATATAGGAATCCATAAACACAATGCTGAAGTGAAATACTATTAGAATTGAGAGGCAATTTTGTCCCTTTCTTGGTGAAAAATTCACTACTGACAAATCTCCACGCTTTGGAAGTCCGATTGCAGACTCCTTGATGTAGAAGAGCTTTGATCAAGATATGGCCTTCATGATGAGTTGAGGTGTCCATCCAAATCCATGAGTTTCATGACCCACCTCTTTTATTCTTTAATCCTGCTGCTTCTTTAAAGCTAAATTTCAGCAAATTGTTTGTTGATAAATCAAATTCCACGGTGAAAGCTAAAATCAACAGCATCAAAAGCAGTGAAGAGAATAGAAATTCATCATTAAAAATGATTCGAATTTCAAAAATCAAGAAGCTTCAATCTGAATTTCATCTTCGGTAATCCAGTCTAGAAGTTGTAGCGTCAACAGTCTTTGACTTTCTAACGAAGAAACCTTGATCAGTTTCTCCTTTAGCCTGGGCGTTATCTCCTGAAGATCGTCTTCCATGCTTCCGCTGCCGGGTTGAGATTGCTTCAATGGTTTCTGTAAGTAACTGATAGTCATGAAGAGCTACTGGCTGCTGCAAAAGCTGCTATAAATCCCACTCATGCTTGTTTAAATTCATTCTGGAGACAAATGGAGCCTCTCTTTGGCTTTGTGTCAGCTGAAGATGTAACTTATTGAAGCAGCAGATTTTCGACATTGATAAGTCTGCCATGGATAATACGAGTACCAAACAAAAGTTGAAGGATGACTTTGGAACTGATTTGTCAGAACCAAATGTAAGCGCTTTCGATACAGATGATTCTGGTATTGTCCCAAATTTTGTTGGATCAATTGAATGTGAGAAAGACAAAAATAAAGGATGCATATCATGACTCCCAATCAAACACGTTAAGTGAGTCAGTGATTCTTTTGCAAAAAACAAAAACTAATGAATACTTAATTCATTGGAAATCTGAATTTTCGATATGTATCGTTTTTGCAAAAGCAAAAATAAAGGTTAATCCATTGTGACAATGATATTGTAAGGGAAAGAAATCATGCAAATTATGATTCTCACGCTCTATTCTTGGTAAACCGATGAAGCCAGTGATTCTTAACAATCTAAGCGGATTCCCAAATAATTCAGATTAATTGGCCTCATTCAGGAGCGACATAAAATTGGAATTTCTTTGCTCAAACAATTCCTTTCCAATGGCTATTTTAATTCAAGGGAATAAAGAATATACCACGTAACTTATGGGTGGATTACTCCAAAAGAGAATTTGAGGGTAGTATTACCTCACAAGGGAATTTGATCACCTCATTATTATTCGGAGGGTTGATTTAGCGTTTCTGATCTGATTTGCACGATGGCTTTTTGATCAAGATTCCCACTGACGGCGCCAATATTGATGCAGAATTCGGTCCCTCCTTGTCGAATCGCTCGAACCTGCAAAAACGTGCTTGACCGGTGTAGTTGATTTTCGTCTCCGACGAAGTTAGTTCGGACGAACCAAGGAAGCTAACTCAATCTCTCAATGTATTCAATAACTTAAGAGTGCATACCTGATAATGATGAGTATGTGGGTATTTATAGATCTTAGGAGAGGTTACCTTAACTATGCAATAATGGAGTTCGAATAGAACTCTGTCATTGTTGCTAGCTTCCTGAGGAGAGGAATCTTATCCGCAAAGACAGTATTATTTGGATTGTAGTTGTGGAGTCCGATCTGGATTCTAAGAGTAACCCGACTTGATCGGAATCCTTATCCCTATCTTTAAGGAGGTTGGATATGATTCAAATTGCATACCTTGGTTAGTGCCTTCGTTTTATTCATGGTCCACCAAGGTTTGATCGGTCTAGTTCTTCTTTGGTCGACCCAGACAGGTCTATTATAAAATATCCATAACAGCAGACATGCTTTAAGTCATAACACCATAATTCTTTGGGAAGGTCTCGGCTCCGGTTGGTAGTGGGTCCTTCATCCGTCGAGACATTCCATGGCTGGGGGTTAAGTCACCACTCTCTCACATCACCATTGGTCTAAGTACTGGCGCATGTTAGGGTAAAGCCTAGCCCAATGCAAGTCATCTACTCAGTTACATCAACTCAGATCCAGATACTTCCATTCCTCCCCTCTCGGGATCCTTTCCGGTATCCTTCACACTCGAGTCAGCGTATCTGACTCTCTCAAATACGGACTCATCAACCCTATTGGTTATCCACATATGGTACACGGGAAGCTCTCATGTCCTCTCACGGATATAACTCACCGGTCTCGAGTGCCCATGAGCCCAAGTCTAGCCATATGCAACCCTCCAATAAATGGCCCCCACAAGATGATTCCAGTCCTCTCACGGGTTGGTTACCGGTCTTGAGCGCCCGTGAATCACATAGCTACCACGGATCGTTCGGTCTCAATACCCTTCCGATTTGGGTCTAATATAATGGGGACATCCTAGCCAAACATTCTTAGACAGCCCTAGGTATGACAACCAATGATTCGGGAAAGCGTCAATGGGCATCTTTGGAGAACATCCCATACTATTCCCTCCGATGTCCAAGGACAGAAGCGTCAAAAGGACACTTCCCAATCCCAAACCATACTTAATCAATACTTAATCAAACACATTCTCAGATCAGTCATGACATACACAACCAACAATTCATCATATAAAAGAGAATGTAAAAGCATAATCCGATCAAGCAGTAATAAACATCTCATATAAGCTTGAATAATGAAAAAGAATACATAAACAAGTGCTACTGTATTTACAGTAGTATATCAGAAGTATAAAGTACAAGAACAGTAAACAAACTCATAGTTTCATAAAGTAGAAACTAGAGAGTATGCGATCTATGTTATTATGAAATAACTCTCCTTACCTTGATTATCGCCGAAGATAATCCAAAGATCAAAGAGAGCAACTCCAAACTTAACAAATAAACTCCTAACAATCATAAATACAACATTAGGAAAGATACCTAAAAGATCAGAGAGCAAACGAATTAAATCGGGCGAAAAACGAAGCTACTGACATCATTGGTCGAGTGCTTGGTAGACTGGCCCAGTCGACCAAGCAATCGACCAAGCGAGTCGTTCGGAATTGCCTGAAACTAATTTGGTCATAACTTCTTCATTTGAAGTCGGATTGATCAGAAATTTGAAGGGGAACTTCCTAGAATGTATTAGAATCATATGGGAAGGTAAAATCATCAAGTCATTGTCAAAATATGGGTTCTTGATTTGACCCAAGAAATTAGGGTTTCAACCTTTATGGTTCCCATAAAAAGGTTATGATCACAGAATGAGAGGGAATGATTGCTATCAAGAAAATAACAAGAAATCATAGAAAATCTAGTTTAGATTAATAGAAACATTGCCCATGAGGTTTCCCTCGCATGGGAGATTACCGAAGGTTTCCAGAAAGATCATACAAGGTCAGAGTTTCAAGAAAATAATCAGCTAGGGTTAAGATCATGACGATGATCATAGATCTCAAAGAAACGAAGGAGATCATAAAGGGATGGTTGCAAGAATGCAGCATCTTCTTCCTGATCTCAATCAAGAACAAGATCGAAGAAATAATAATTAAAAATTCAGAAGAGATACTAACCTTGAATTGTCAGATCAGAGATGAGAAGCTTCAGATCTGCAGAGGAGTCTTCGAAATCATCAAAGAGAGTTTCGGAGAGGTCTTCTCACGTTCAAAAAGTGTTTAGGAGGCAGCCGTAACAAGAAACACGAAGTAGGGTTTAAATATAAGTGAAAAAACCCTAAAATTGGATTTTCTCAGATTTGGCAATCCTTTGGTCGAGTGCTTGGTTGAGTAGTCCAGTCGACCAAGGCAGACAGCAAGGAACAATCAGGGAATTGAAGGATCAAATGGGCTCTAAACCTTATGGGCTTTTGCACACATATCAAGTGACATATCTAGTGTGTAGAAATACCTTCAAACCAAGTCAGATAATACTCCAAGTCCTTCAACTAATCTCATCTTCATCAAGCTGCAGCTTCCTTTCCAAATCTGCACAGACTTCCAAGTATGGAACTCCATCATCAACATCCATGGGTTCAGAGTCAAACACCATGTCTTCTACTAAGATGGCCCATAGTTGGCTTCTTCCCTTACTCCGGGTCTTCGGACCTAAAAACAACCGGGTTACTGGGTCAAGGTCAGGGTTAGGTTAGGGCTGGGTTTCACAATTTTGCCACCAGGAAGCGCCCTAGTTTGGCAGATGATGTAGCTCATCCTTCTCTTGATGTAGCTCATCCTTCTTGTTCTTCGAAGCAATCTGACTTGGTGTCAAGCGAGTTTGACAAGGCACTAGAGTGGTGCATTGTTGTTCAAATGCCTGCCAAGAGCACAGCCTTCTCCACCATTCCAGATAGTGACTTTATGAAGTCTCTGGTGATGTAAGTTTTCTTCATTTCCTTTTTGTTCTGAAGATTTTTCTTTTGCTCATGACTAACTCGAAAGTTGTTGCGGGGGTCTCCCCTGTAACTTCCACAACCAAGTGGAAGCAGCCTCTAGACTCGATGGGCGAGTGAGGAAGTTTCCGGAGCTTGGGAAAGACTCCAGAGCCAAAGACACAGAAATTGCTCGTCTTGGAAACTTAGCTTGGGAGGTTGCAAAGGAGAAGAATTCCGTGATCGAACGTCTTTGTTCAGATTTGGATGATGCCAGGGAGAAGATCCGGCGGCTGGAACAAGAAGCAAGGAAGGTCGGGGCGAAAGGATCTGAAGCGTTACCCCAAAGGCAAGCTGTTATTCCCTTGCCCGAATCCCTTCCAAATGATGTTCGCAGAGCTTGCATCTTCCAGTATTTGCACAGTAAGCCTTTTGTTGACATGTTGAACGCTTATAACTTGCAGGCATACCGGGATGGCGAAAACGAAGTATGGGAATCAATATTAAGGAGAGATCCTTATTTCAACAAGACTCCCTACAGCGCCAATTGTCATCCTGAAGTGTTTGCAAAGCTTGGTCTTCCCCCTCCTGACTGGACCAGGGATACGATCGACCTTCCACCTCTAGATCCGGATATCATGCATTATCTCGATGATTCCCCTCCTTATGCTCCTCTCCAAGGATTCAGTTATGAAGAGCTTGCCTTGAATGCTGGTTTGATCAAAGATCAGGCTTCTTCCGGCCAAGCTGAATAAAGAGTATGGAATTGCAGAGGATTTTGTACTTGCAGAATGCTTCGCAATCCTTAAGGGGAAAAAACAAATGATAATATATGTTTTCCCGACCCCGTTCTTCTTCTTCTTCTTCCTAAATCCGTGTTGTTTCTTGACTCTGTATTAATTCTGGCAAAGCTCCTTCGATCTTGTTTAACTTCTCGATGATGTCTTTCTTTTGACCGAGCGAAGATTGTACCCCAACACTTGTTTATATGTATGCTTGATGTAAAGGTTGGCCTCTTATGGTCGTTTAAAGAAATAAAGAATTAAACTTCATCTTTGAACTTTGTCAGTCACTTGAGTCATTGTTGTAGTAGGTCTTATTATGCCTTTACTTAGAGATTTCCGTAGAAATTCAATAAGTCTAAGAAGGAACTCACTTGGGTTTTAAATTGATGCCTTGTAGAAGGACCCACACGGGTTTTAAACCGATGCCTTTTGATTTTGTCGTTGGATCTACTCCTCGAATGTGTTGTATGATGCCCCCAATCAAAATACAGTATGTTGAAAACTGAAAATTGTATTGATTGAGTTTGAAATTTGTTACATCGTGAACGAAAATGATAATCTTCAAGGATAATATTTCTTCAGATGCTTGGCATTCCACGAACGATCCAACTCTTTCTGGGTTGTCAAGTTCTTCAGCTTGTAAGCCCCCGAACCGACTGGTTTGATAACCATATATGGTCCTTCCCATGAAGGGTCTAATTTCCTCTGATGGCGTGGATCTGAAGCTAAGGTATTTCTCAATACCATTTCTCCTTCTGAGTACCGACGGTTCTTTACTTGAGAATTATAATGTGACGCTATCCTCCTTTGATAATGTTGAGTTCGTGCTATTGCTTTTGCACGAACCTCATCCAATAAATCAAGGCTATCAAGCAGTCTTTGTTCATTCGCTTTTTCTTCGAATTCTCTTTCACGTAGTGTGCCAGCCATTACTTCCCACAGGTGCCAATGCCTCAAATCCGTATGCCGGTTCAAAAGGAGATTCTCCAGTAGGTGTCCGAACCGTAGTTCGGTAGGCCCTGATACATTCTCGCAATTCTTTGACCCACAAGGCTTTATCCGCTTCGAGTCTTCTCTTTATTCCTTCAAGTAGTGTCTGTTGGAAAATGCCATGTCAGCATTTGCCACATCAGTCTCCAACCAGTTTTGATGATGACAAACACTCTACTAATATTTCCATGTAGATATGTTTTGTCCGACTCATCACTACGGAGAATCTCGATGTAAATAACCGGATCAAAGAAATTACCGGAGAGTCAAGCTCAAGATCAACTCAAACCATCTTAGACAAAGAACCAGCGTCAAAAGGAGTATCAAGACCGTTGATCAAGATCAAGTCAAAGACCAAGTCAAAGATCAAGACTTAGGCAAAATCAGGGCATAGGACACCTTCGCATACACACACATGTAAAGGCATCCATAATATGTAATTCACGTTACTAGGGTGACCTAGGACATGTTAGTAAGGTGTACAACGCTTAGGGTTGACAAAAAGATCCAAAAACCCAAGCCATGTCCCAGCCCAAAACTATTTAGCAAAACAGAGCTCAGACGGTCGTCCGTTTGAGCAGACGGTCGACCGTCTGTTTTGATAACTCTGTTTCTCAGAAACAACAGAAGGCCAAACGGCCCTCCGTCCGAGGCGATCCGAGGCCGGACGGATGACGATTGCGTCAAGCGGGACGGACGTCCGTCTGGCCCAGATTTGACTATAACGGCTAGTTTAAAGAGAATATCCTCTACAACTGTTTGCAACGGATACTTCTGAGACGGCTGATCGTCTGGGCAGACGGACGTCCGTCTGGAATAAAATCTCGCTGAGATTTTATATCCATTGGGGAAATGGGGAGGGCAGTGAATTGAGGTCTATAAAAGCCCAACCACCCCCATTTGAGAATCATTCTTCTCCCCCATCAAGCACATATTCACTCACAAGTGAAAAAGCAAATTCTTGGTGTTTTTATCATTATTGCTGCCCTCCCAACTCCGTTTGACTTTGAGGAATATTCCAAAGTTAAAGCTTTTTCTGAAGCAAAGCTTGGAGTTATTGAAAGCCACTGAAGTATATTGATGCTTGCTATTCTTGATTCATTCATTGCATCACTCGCACTCAAAGGGTAAATTGTTACTCTCCTTTGATAGGTAATATCTAATACTTTTTGTATTTTGAATTGGTTATTTAATTCTAGTCTAGGTTTATTAGAATTTATTGTATTGGGTACTCTTGTCCGTGAACGAAGATTGTAAAGGGTACTCTTGCCCCGTAACAAAGATTGTAAGGGTTTGATTCTCTACCCATTGTATTGAAAGAGATTCGTTAGTGAAAATACTCTCTTGAGGCTAAGAGAGGAGTGGACGTAGACTCGTAGAGTCAAACCACTATAAATTCTGTGTTTGTGATTGCTATTTTCATTAGATTTCTTTTTGAATCGTTAATTCATTTTGAAATTGCAACCAAACCGAGAATTTGGTATAAACGACTAGGTACAACCTAATCACCCTCCTCTAGGTTGCACCAACAGTGTCCGTTTTGTAACCTCTACCTGACAATTGCTTTGGGGGTATGCCACTGATGACATACGATGCTCGATTAAGTAAGTTCCAATGATTTGTTCAAACTGTGGACAGTCAAATTGAGTGCCACGATCGGTAACGATTATTTTGGGCATTCCGAACCGTTACATAATTGATTCGAGCACAAATTTCTCCACCTTTTTTTCAGTGATGGTTGCCAATGCGCTAGCCTCGACCCATTTGGTGAAGTAATCGATTGCCACTATAAGATACTCTCTTCCACCGAACGCCTTGGTGAATTTGCCCATGATATCGATTCCCCACATCGCGAAAGGGATGGGATCTAAAATCGAAGTCATGGTTTCAGCTGGGCGTTTAGACACCGTAGCATGTATTTGACAGTTGCTACATCGGCAAACGTACTCCATAGCAGCCTGTTGGAGCTTAGGCCAATATAAACCAAGCCTCATAATTTTGTGTGCCAAGGCTCGACCACCCATGTGAGCACCACAAATTCCTTCATGTACCTCAGCTAGGGCTGACTCCAATCCTTCGGGACCCAAACATCTCAGGAGGGGTCCAGAGTAAGATCTTTAGTACAGCCTCCCGTTTTGCATAATGAATCGTGCTGATCGTAGTTTGATTAATCTCGCCTCTTTCGGATTCTCTGGTAATTTATCATCTCTCAGATATTCCACTATTGGATCCATCCAGCAACGCTCCGCTTCAATATAGGAAATTTCCTTCTCGTGATAACTTGGGAATGTTATCTCTTCGATGTAGACCGAAGGGTCTAAATTCTTTTCTTTGGCATTGGCTAATCGGGATAGCTCATCTGCCATTGTATTTTCTTTTCTTGGAATCTGACATACTTTCAGATTCCTAAACTCTTCTTGTAATACTTGCACAATCTCTTGATATTTCTGTAGTCGGGGTTCCTTAACACCATACTCCCCCTGTACTTGATTGACAATAAGCTGAGAGTCACTATAAATAGTTACGTCTGCTATTGCCAAAGCTTTTGACAATCTAAGTCCAGCTATTAGGGCTTCATACTCCGCCTCATTATTACATGCTTCGAATGCAAATTTTAGTGCATATCGAATAATAAATCCTGCTAGACTCTTCTTATCACATCCCCTCAGCCGGTACCCTAACTGGCATACCCGGGAGTGTGATCCACAGCCCCGAAGATCAAGTATCGAGGAAATCATCCTCCCACATATACAATAACATAATCATAAACAGGAAATAAATCAAGTTTTAATATTATAAACAAGGTTCAAAACAAGAAATGAACAATCAGTATAATCAGAGTGCGGAAAGATACCAGATATCCAATGATATCAAAAAGGAGTAAAGTGAGGCAGAAACTCACTTTACCAAAAATAGCAGAACGTAGTATGAAAATCAAAAGGGATTACAACAGAAAAAAATGTACTAAGAAATAAACTAAGATCAAGCGTCTTCAAGTTTATAGATAACGTCTTCATAAGTATGGACTTCATCAATCCAATGAATCCGTTCTAACTCTATGCCATTCTCAAAAGTAGTACCCAGCTTGATCCGCCGGGGGATCATCAAAGTAAGCTTGATTGTTGCCAGCACCTTGCGTGTAATACGCTTCATCAGCTTGTGCTTTGCTGTACTACTCGTCATAATACTCTGTAACTGCAGGATAATCTAACAAGAAAATGTACAAAAAGGAATGAGTTTCGAAGAAACTCAGTAAGGCAAGTTAATCCATAACATCATAGATAACATGTGGCAAAACATAACATGATGCAATGTAGTATGAAACAAGTAATGAATGTATGCATCTAACTCTATGTATGCTGGTCTCTATGGTAGACATGCTTTAAGTCATAGCACCGTACTTCTTTGGGAAGGTCCGCTCACATCCTCAACCATTTAAGATATCTTAGATTCCCTCACCCATTTAAGGTATCTTGGGCAGCCGGTTGGTAATGGGTCTTGCATCCCTCAGGACAAACCATGGCAGGGGGTTAAGTCAACACACTCTCTCACAACCATTTGGCATAAGTACTGGCGCATGTCAAGGAAAAGCCTAGCCCAATGCAAGTCATCTACTCAGTTACATCAACTCAGGTCCAGATACTTCCATTCCTCGTCCCTGACGATCCTTTCCGGTATCCTTTCCACTAGAGTCCTAATAGTCCCTGACTACGGACTCATCAACCGTATTGGTTATCCACATATGGTAAACGGGAAGCTCTCATGTCCCCTCACGGATCCTTTCACCGGTCTTGAGCGCCCATGAGCCCAAGTCTAGCCATATGCAACCCTCCTATAAATGGCCTCTTTCGAGTATCCACAATGTGATCCATGTCCTCTCACGGATCTTTTCACCGGTCTTGAGCGCCCACGAATCCCCATCGCTACCACGGGTCGTTCGGTCTCAATACCCTTCCGATTCGGGTCTGATATAACAGGGGTATATCCTAGCCAAACACTGCTAGACAGCCCTAGGTATGACATCCATTGATTCGGGAAAGCGTCGATGGGCATCTTCGGAGAACATCCCATACTATTCCCTCCGATGTCAAAGGACAGAAGTGTCAAAAGGACAACTTCCCAATCCCAAACCAAACTTAAGCAAACACATTCTCAGATCAGTCATAACATATACAACCAACAGTTCATCATATACAAGAGAATGTAAAAGCAAAATTAGATTAGGCAATAATAGGTAATTCATATAACATGAAAATGAAAAAGATAATATAAATAAGTGCTACTGATCTCACAGTAAGAGATCAGAATTAAATTATAATAACAGTAAGTAATCTCATAGTTTCATAAGGTAGAAACCAGAGAACAAGTAATCTATGTAGTTAAGGAATTAACTGTCCTTACCTGATTATCGAAAAAGATGATCCAAAGATCAAAGAGAGCAACTCCAAACTTAGCAAATAGACTCCTAACAATCATAGATACAACATTAGGAAAGATGCCTAAAAGATCAAAGAGCAAACGAATCAATTCGGGCGAAAAACGAAGCTACTGACTCCTTTGGTTGAGTGCTTGGTAGACTGGCCCAGTCGACCAAGCAAGTCAGTACGGAATTGTACAGACTGCTTTGGCCATAACTTCTTCGTTTGAAGTCGGAATGATCCGAAATTCGAAGGGGAACTTCCTAAGGTATATTAGGATCATATAGTAAGATAAAAACATCAAGTCATGGGGAAATTTTGGGTTCTTGATTTAACCCAAGAATTTAGGGTTTCAACCTTATGGTTCCCATAAAAAGGTTGAGATCACAGAATGAAAGAAAATTCAATAATTGGCCAAAGTGTAAAACCCAGCCCTAACCTTGACCCGGAAACCTTGTTATTTGTAGGTCCAGTGACCCGAAGTAAAGTAAGAAGTCAGCTTTGGGCCATCCCAGTGGAGGACTTGGTGTCTGGCTTTGAATCCATGAGAGTTGATGATGAAGTTCTATTTATGGAAACTGAATCTTGATGAAGATCGGATTAGTTGATGGGCTTGGAGTGCTCTCTATCATGGTTTGAAGGCATTTCTACCTATTAGGTAAGTCATTTGTTATGTGTGCAAAACCCCTTTAGGATTGGATTTGATCTCGGGTCTTCAATTCCTCGTTTTGGAATTCCTTGTCGCATTGGTCGACTGATTGGTCGACTGGACCAGTCGACCAATCCACTCGACCAATGAGTGCTGTCTTTGGCAATTAGGTCTTGCTTGCTCTACTTAAGTCCAATCTCGAGTCTACTTCGTATTTGCTGCCTCCAAACTCTTTGGAACGAACCAAAGACCTCTGCAAGTCATCTCCCTTGCATCCTTGGTGATTTTCTTGACGGATCTTCGTCAAAACTCTTCCTTTTGCATCAAAGGTATGTCTACACTCTCTTCTTCTCCTCCATCTCTGTTTTTCTTTCCTTTTTGAGTTGAGACAGTAGAGGAGATGATGCATTCTCTGTTGCAAACATCTCTGGACTTGTCTCTCATGATCATCCTAAGGATTGATGGCCAGAACAATGATCTTAACCATGATCATTGCAAGCTTTTGAAGGAATCATGATCAAACCATGATCTAGTCTCTGTTTAACTTCGATTTGAATTCCGATCTCCTTGGATCTTCTATATTGATCATGTTAGTAGTCAATTGCTGTGTTTTCTTTTCATGATCCATGATCTATCAATCTCTAGTTGTTTCTCTTCTACAATACCATGTTTTCTTCATGAATCATGATAGTTACATATATGGTAGGTTTTGTTTCCTTATTTAGATTTATGCTTTTAAGCCTAATTCCTTGAAGATCTAAGTATGCTTTTCATGATACCTTTACTTGAAGCAATGATCCATTCTTCCTTTGTTCTTGTCTTTGATTTCTATCTTGAATTCTTCAAGATCCATGGTTGATCTAATTATGGTAACTTTTTGTTTCCTAATTTGGATCTTGATGGCTTGATTGGATTAGTGTTTTGAGGTTCCCTTTATGTTAGGATACTACTGATGTAGTTTACCCCTTGATTAGTACCCTTTTGAACCACCAAATTCGGATTTTATATCTTAAAACTCTTTTTTTAGGCTATCGTCTCGCATTGGTCGATTGATTGGTCGATGGACCAGTCGACCAATCCACTCGACCAATGAGTACAAAGCAACTCCGTAATTGGTCCGTGTTGGATGTTTTGGTATCTTTTCTGTTAGGGATCTTTCCTAATATGTTGTATACACTTGTTTAGGACCTTCTTCTCAAGTTTGCCAAGATCTTACTTGATTTCTTAGGATTCCTTTGCGAGTTATAAAAGGTAAGGATGGTTACTTCTTTAACAACATAAATTGCATATCTTAGTTTCTATATTAGAACCTTGTTAAGTTATTTCTTTAATTAGATTCTGATGATGTTATACTACTGTGGTACTATCTTGATATCAGTAGCATTACTTAATCATATTGAATTGACTCATGTATGATTTACTTACCAATTATATACAAAGTGATTGTAATTATTGATTTCTTTCCATATATGAAGTTACCATATATGTGATGATATGAATTGATGCATGTGTACGATTAAGTATGGTTTGGAAAGGAGAGGTGTCCTTTTGACACTTCTGTCCTTGGACTACTACGGAAATATTATGTGATGTTTCCGGAGATGCCCTCTGGACACCTTCCTAAACTGTTGGATGACATATCTAGGATTGTCTAGTAGTGTTTGGCTAGGATGTCCTGTTATGTCAGACCCTAATCGGAGGGGTATTGAGACCGAACGACCCGTGGTAGCAATGGGGATTCATGGGCACTCAAGATCGGTAACCAACCCGTGAGAGGACAGGAATCACATTGTGGGGGCCATTTATTGGTAGGGTTGCATATGGATAGACTTGGGCTCACGGGCGCTTAAGACCGGTAACCAACCCGTGAGAGGACGTGAGAGCTTCCCGTTTACCATATGTGGATGATCAATAGGGTTGATGAGTCCGTAGTCAGGGACTATGAGGACTCTAGTGTGAAGGATACCGGAAAGGATCGTTAGGGACGAGGAATACATCTATTAAATCTTCAATATGTCTCGCTCTTGCAATGCTCTTTACCAGCATATCGTCAACATAAGCTTCGACATTTTTCCCGATCAAATCTTTGAATATTTTGTTGATAGCCCTTTGGTAATTAGCCCCTGCATTCTTCAGGCCGAACGGCATGACTTTATAATAAAAACTTTCACAATCAGTCATAAAAGCCGTACACTTTTCGTCCTCCTTATTCATGAGGATTTGATTATACTCTGAGTAAGCATCCATGAAACTCAAGGTTTCATATCTTGCAGTTGCATCTATTAGCAGATCAATCCTAGGCAACAGGTAACAATCTTTAGGGCAAGCCTTGTTGAGGTTTGTGTAATCTGTACACATTCTCCACTTCCCGTTTGCCTTTTTGACCATCACGAAGTTGGCCAGCCAAATGGGGCATTCAATTGGTTTGATGAAACCAGAACTCTTCAGCTTCTCGACTTCGCCTCGAACGGCCTCATATTTTTCCATGGAGAAATTTCTCCTTCGCTGGATAACTGGTTTCACCTTAGGATCTAGCCAAAGTTTGTGTTCTGCAACATGCCTATCGATTCCTGGCGTATCATCTGCAGACCATGCGAACACGTCACTATTTTGCTGAAGAAAAGACTTCAACTCCCGTTTGAATTCTTCCAGCTGCTCAGACCCGATATAAGTAACTCTTTTTTCATCATCGGGATACAACTGGATTTGCTCAAGCTTTTCTACTGGCTCGGGCCTTTGCATTTCTGCCTCATCCCGATCATCTCGTACTTCAATTGGTAACGCCGTTACCTTCCTCGGGCCTTTGCATTTCTGCCTCATCCCGATCATCTCGTACTTCAATTGGTAACGCCATTACCTTCCTCGGGCCTTCCTTGTCTTTCAGATATGCAACATAACATTGCCGAGAGATTCTCTAGTCACATGAAACTTGACCGACTTCCATCTCAGTCGGGAATTTTATTTTGAGGTGCTTCGTTAAAACGATAGCACCTAATTTTGACAACGATGGTCTCCCAAGAATTACATTGTAAGCAGGGAGATCCCGAACCACCAAGAAATTTACCCGAACGGTGGCTTCCTTAGGGAAGCTTCCAATTGATAGGTCCAACTGGACCGATCCTTCCGCAACTACAAATGATCCTGTAAAGCCATATAGATGTGTGGATTTTGGCTCCATCAAGTCTTCACCCACCTTAAGTTTTTGATAAGCTAAATAAGATAAAAGATCTGCAGCAGATCCAATGTCAACTAACACCTTGTGTACTTCGCGGCGTGCGATCTCTACCTTGATGACTATGGCATCATCATGAGGCAAACAAACGCCTCTCTCATCTTCTTCTCCAAAGGTGATCGAACCCTCACCATTTGGTCTCTTACACTTCTGCGTCTCTCTGGTTTCAACAAATTTTGATTTTGCTTTCAGCCTCCGGAGTGATTCAGGCTTGGGACCACCAAAGATTGTAAGGATCGGTGACCGAGTAGCATCAATTACCTCCTTACCCTTCTTAGATTTTGGGGCCTCCTTCGGTTGGTCTGAGCTAACCGAACGGTCCCTTTTTATTGTTGCATCGCGTGGTTCCTCTCGCCTTCTATTGACAAAACTGGGCAAATGTCCCTAGGATATCAATCTCTCGATATCTGCCTTTAAATGTCTACAATCATTGGTATAATGACTGTAATCTTTATGAAACAGCAATACTTTTCTCGATCCTGCTCCCCTAGTTTTGAAGGAAGCTTCAGAGGCCACTTCAAGATATTCTACTTCTTGATAATATTCAGAATATCAGCCCGAGGAGTATTTAATGGAGTATACTCACCTTTGTCGGGAGATCTCTACCGCCACTCCTGATAAGGCTTTCCAACTCGATCACGAATGTTCTGCTTCGGCTTCTGCTTGTTCTCAGGAGCCTTTTGTTCTTTTGCGGAGACTTTATTGTCTCCCTAGCGTGCATCCAAGATTTCCGTGACTTCCGCCTGCTTTTGGCATCTCTGTACCAACTCAGCATAAGTTGTAGGCATATCTTGAAGTAATAACTCCAAGAGTCTTTGATTAGTGAGTCCAGTGAACAAGGCAGTTTTAGCTACTTGCTCATCTAGATTCTCTATCTCCATTGTAACCCTGTTGAATCTTTTCAGATATTCCCGAATTGATTCATTCTTCCCTTGTCTAATAGTAAACAAGGTTTCTTCGGTCTTCTTGATTTGAACTCCACTCTGGAAATGCCCTATGAATTTACGTGCCAATTCGTCGAAATTCACAATCCTTCCCGATGGGAGGTTCGAGAACAATTTCTGTGCTGCTCCAATTAAAGATGAACCAAAGACCCTGCAGAGAATTTCATCAGAATTACCTGCAACTGCCATAGTCTGCTGATAATAACCAATGTGGGCCATAGGATCTCCTGAGCCGTCGAATGTAGAAAAAGTTGGCAGACAGAAATTGTGAGGAAACTGGTATCCGGCAATGGGCTCAGCAAACGGAGTCTTTCGAATAACTGAATAGATATCACCAGTTATCCTACCTTTCGCCAATTGCCCGAGCTTTTGATTGATATTAGCCAGTTCCTGACCAATGTGTGTCGATTGATCTTCAGCAACACGATCACTACCCCGAACAACGTAATCATTATCACGAACAGCACGATCACCACGAACAGCACGATCATCACGAACAGCTCATCTAATAGTTGGTGAGTGAGTTCTTACTCCTCTAACAAACCTTGTATTTGAATCAGTGGTACTCCCTTGCAGCCCGTCGAACTGATCATCATGTCCAGGGAGATTTTCAATTCTCCTAGGTATTCGGTCTTCTTCACGGAAGTTTTGACCGACATTTTGTTGTTCGTCAATTATTCTCCGCTGCGATGCGCACCTTCCTGTATCACGACGATCGGGCTCTGGTGGTATCACCACTTGTCTGGTCAGTGCACGGAGTGCCTGACTTACATCCAGCATCTGGAGTTTCAGTTGATCTAGTTGATACTGGAGTGTCTCTGGAGGATTATTACCTCCTTGACCGCCATCTACTTCAAGCGGTCGACTTCCCTGAGGAATGTCTGGATTGTTTACTCCAGGAATTTGGATACCAGCATCTCGCTGTGCAGCAGCTGCTACTGCTACCGCTGATCTAGTCACCATAGCTTTCTGAAACGATTCCCACAGACGGCGCCAAATGATGCGTCCAAAATCTGCTCAACCCTTAGATCTCCTCGAATGATCTACAAAACAAAGCGTCAGATGTGGCCCGACCGCTGGGGTCGGGAGTCCACCTCCGAAGGCTAAGTTAGTTGATGAACTTAATCACAAACGGCTCTGCTAGAACACAGAGCTAAGGAATGAATAACTAGAATACGATTCAGATAGTAAGCATTTGAGTGTTCATGTTCAAGTGTGTGTATGTATGTAGATCCCTTTACCTTGTGGGGAGGCGATGTTTATATAGAGTGTACCTTCGAATCTTCTTCGTTGGATGTATATGAGCCTTCTTCGGATAATCGTTGGATCTCAACAGATAGATTCGTTGAGTGATAGACTTCTACTAGTTTGGACTAATAGAGGACTCCTAGGATAATTCGATCATTTTCTGATGGTTATCCTTTTGATAGCGATAAGTGATAGCCGCCAAATTCTGCCTACCGTCATTAGGTTAATTAACCTCCTCCATAAGTACCGGATTAGGGGTGCTTGTGGCTGATTTAGTTTTCTTCTTCAGCAAGCTACCTCTTGAACCCGGCTCGCTCGGGAGCGAGTCGATTTCCTTCGTCTTCGACCAGAGTCGAGGTCAAACCAGGTTCAATCATATTTTCTCCATATCACTTTACAAGGGAGATTTTTTATATAAGGGATGGGAATGAAAATGCTACATATGCCACCAACGAGAGTCGAACCGAGTCAAATCCACAATCTCTTCAATAAGAAATATTGCTCATTACCAATCAAATAACTCTGTTTTGTTTCTTATACATTGCAAGTCGAATTCTTTTGAAATATAAAAGAAATCATAGAGAGGGGTTTGTCACTTTATAAAGTTTAAATTAAAATGGTGGGTGGATGTATTTTTGGCATGGTGGTGGTATTTTTTTTTAATGTAGAGATAGTAAATTTAAGAAGGTCATAGGTTCAAACTTCTGGTTCTATATACCTTCTCTCTTTTTAGGGCCTCGAAAGTATACTCTTTTTTTTCCTTTCTCAACAACATCTCTCTGTTGAAATTTTAATTGCATTATTGTTTTTATAATGCAAATCAAACACAATTAAATGTGAGAAAGAAATAACACAAAAGAGGGATTTTGCTTGGCAGCAGTGCCTACATGGCACTGCTCCAAGCAATGAATGGTCAAGATTTGAAGTTGAGGTTAGATTAAATTTCTACCGTCCATTATGAGCATGTGCACTAAACACCAACTTATGTGAAAGTAAACAGTTTTTGTTCAAACAAACCGAACCATCTGAGGTTCAAATCGAACCAAATATATGAGGTTTAATCCTAAGTTAGCGCGGTTGGCCAAGGCACTTGAGAAGACATCATCGTCGTCGATCATATGCAGCCCTCCGGGAGAATCAGCAGGTCTCCCAAGAACTGAACCACTAAATTGGGTTGAATTCGAAAATAAGTGGGATCGATTTGGGATAAATTTTTCAAGTGGGCAATTTTCGATTTTATTTATTTGAAAATTGTTATCCTTTGACGAAGTGGGTGAGTTGGATTTCAGTTAGCAATCCAACTATTTTCCACCTTCAGAGAAATGGTGTCGGCGCCGTATTTGCTTCTGGACTACTCAAAGTGATACGATTCCTGCAACTTCACTGGCGGCAACTCACACATGACATTGCTACCAGAACTCTAAAGCCCAAAATTTTAGATCCTTCTATATGTGAATGCATGTTGAGTCTCCTCAAACCCAACCCTGAGTTAGCTGAGTTCATAACCAACGAATTCTCTGGAGAGAAATGGGAAGGAATCATAACCAGAATTTGGCCCAACACCAAACACCTTGACGTGATAGTTATAGGAGCCATGGTCCAATACATACCAACCCTCAACTATTACAGCGGCGGCTTACCACCTGCATGCACCATGTACGCTTCTTTTTAGTGCTACTTCAATAAATAATACAGAGAAATGGTGACGGTACCTGATAAAGTTTAGCCTTTTCGGTTTCATCAGTGGTGGAAGGGAAGGTGGAGGCAGAGGTCGTGGAAGCGCTTCTCGACGGCGAGCCAACCAGCGGCACCGTCAGTCTTGGTGATGAACTTGAGTCCCTTCAAGGCGTGAGCGGTGGCTGACTTGGTCCTATCAAAGCGTCATGCTATGGGAGACCTGCCTGATTCTCCAGGAGGCGCTGCATATGACTAACGATGAGGACCACGACGACAACGACGACCACAATCTCGTCTTCTCAAGTGCCTTGGCCAACAGTCTTAACTCAGGATTAAACCTCAGGTGTTTGGTTCAAATTGAACCTCAGATGGTTTGGTTTACTTTCACATAAGTGGTGTTTAGTGCACATGCTCATAATGGACAATAGAGATTTAATCTGATACCCAACTTTAAATCTGGACCTTTTATTGCTTGGCGTAGGCACTGCTCCCAAGCAAAATACAAAAAAGGGGAGAGTTAATCTTGTGTTCCTTCCGGTTGAATTTTTAGTTGCATTATTATTTTTATGAATGCAAAGCAAACTCAATTAAATTTTGAAAAAGAAATAACAAAAAAGAGAGTTAATATTGTTTTCCCGGTTGTCCTTCAACGATGGGTTTCTGCTGTTTTTGCAAAATTTGCATTTTTTTTTTTTCATCTCAAATTAATTTTAAAACCAGATTTGAGAAAAATGAATTGAAAACCAAAATGGAAAAATAAATTGAAAATATCGAAATTTGAAATAAAAAATAATCAAAATTTGGAAAATAAATTAGAGAAACAATTTTTTTTAAAAAAAATCTTAATTGGAAAAATGAACTCATAAACTTGTTTTTTTTTTGTGAAACTTTCCTCAAATCCTATCATAGTTTGGCTTCAAAAAACAATTTGACAATAAGTAACCAAACAATTTTCAATAAAAATTACATTATAGAATTCGAATAATTAAATCAACTTTACATGAAGTAGAATCAAATATAATGAAAAAATGATATGTTTATACTTTTCGATGTAGGGGAATCAATGAGTGTTCTTGGATTGAAGTCAATTGTTGAGAATAATGAGTTCGGCTGCCCTCAAGTTGATGATTCATGAAGGAACAATTTTTATTTTTAATGCACTGTCATTTGAAAATTTTTCTGAGTTTGACTAATTAAATCCAACTCCCTTAGGCTGGACTTAATCCTTATTCCAATTGCAACATCTATATAATTACCAGCAGATTAAAAATTGGGTCAGTTTTCGCAAACAAAAAATAGGAAAGTAGAAGATCTATGTGAATGAGAACAAATTAAGGAATCGTGAAAGCTTAATTCTACTTATAAGAATTTATTGATGGGGACAGGGGAGAATTAAGATAAGATCAAGGGATTAGTTCAAGTAAAAGAGTAATAGTTGTTCTGACATTAGTCAATGCATGCTGAAAAGAACAGGAGTAGCAGATCTGACATTTTAGAAGATAGAATTGCCTTGCCTCTCTACTGAAAATAGCAGAATCGAAAATGTATGCTGGGAGATTCCTAAGCTTGTGCTTTAAGATTTGTTGGCATATTTGGATTGCCCGAATAATTTCGTTTTAAAGAGGATGAGTATGTGGCCCAAATCACTTCTGGTTGATACCTTGGTTTGACCCTTGACCCCGGTCGGGACGAAAGGAATCGACTCGCTTCCAAGCGGGCCGGGTTCAAAAGGTAGCTTGCTGAGGAAATAAACTAACTAAGTCCCAAGCACGCCCAAATCCGTTATGATCGGAATGGACTCATCGTCAAAGAGACGGGTAGCAGCATTTGCGGAAGATGTTTATCTCTAATTATATGGATAACTACCATATAACTATCGTATTATCAAAGGAATTATCTAATAACCCAACCTAGTACAGATCTATCACTCAACGGATCTATTCGTTAAGATCTGACAGCTATCCGAAGAAGGCTCAAATACATCCAATGAAGGAGATTCGAAGGTACACCCTATATAAGACATCGCCTACCCACAAGGTAGAAGGACAGATGTATTCTGAATCGTATTCTCATTATTCATTCCTTAGCTCTGTGATCAAGCAAAGCCGTTTATGATTAAGTTCATCAACTGACTTAGCCTTTGGAGGTGAACTCACGATCCCAGCGGTCGGGCCACATCTGACGTTCGTTTTTGCAGGTCATAGCAGGAGATATAAGGGCTGAGCAAATTTTGGACGCATCAAGTTGATTACGATTGATATTGAATTGGTGTTGGATATGATAATACTTTATGTTTCAATCATGTTTTGATGTTCATTTTCATGTTCATTTTCATGTTCATTAAGGATAGTATGGACTAAAGATGGATCAGCTCCAATGCCACTACCTAAACTATTGGCAAAAATAGATTAAGATCTTCAGCTATCTAGCGGGGGGAAAAAAATCTTCAGCTATGAGAGGAAAGTATAGATCTTCTCCACTCAGTCTACCTGACAGATTATTTTCTCATACTGTCCAACCTCACAAGGACAGATCCTTTGAGTGTAGTTCTCACACTGCGTAGCCTGACATAGACAAATCCTAAGATTCACATGTGAGTGTGAGATAATAGTTTCATGGCCAACTTGGGTGGAAAGGATCTTGACTCATGAGAATGGCACCACAAGAAGTTTCTTTCTTTCATTTTGTTTTCATTTATTTTTTTTTTTAAAACCTCTTTTTTTTTTCTTTTTTTTTTTTTTTTTTTTTTTTTGTTAGGAAGAGGGGAATTGGGTAGCAAAAGAGCTACCATAAGATTTGAGTGATTTTGCTTGGGTTCAACGCCATTAAGCGTGATATCGTGAACCATTGGATCTAGATCTTGATAAAAATTTTGATTTCGACTGTTAGTTTCTCAATGGTCGATATAGGAATCTTAACCAATATGCACAATCTGGCTATTTGGTTACATGAATCCAGAAATTTGAAATCTCTGGCTTCATGAATGCGAGATTTATACCTTGTTTGGTTGTGAAAATCTTTAGATTCATGAAATCTCTAGAGATTCATCTTTTTTCACTAAAGACGTGAATATGTGGATTTATGGGTATGGGGTGAAATCCAGAGATTTTATCCCTACTATAAAATGCTTAACATTTGCGCATTCACAATGATATGGAGAGTTTATGATCAGACCGGGTTCATACCTGGTCCGACCCTCGACCCCGGTCGAGACGGAGAAAACCGAATCGCTCTCGAGTAAACCGGATCCGGAAGATGGCTTGCTGAAGAAGAAAGCTTATTCGGCTGCAAGCGTGCCCTAATCTTACTAATGGATTAGGGTAATCACCCTAATGAGGGCAGACTCAAACTGACGGCTGCGGATAATCATTATCGAAGGGATAACCATCGCATAACCTAAAGGTTATCTCAGGAGTCCTCTACTAGCCCCAAACTAGTAGAAGTCTATCACTCAACGGATCTCACTGATAAGATCCAACGACTACCCGAAGAAGGCTCAAGTGCATCCAACGAAGGAGATTCGAAGGTACACTCTATATAAACCTCACTACCATACAAGGTGAGGGACGGATCAATCGATCAAAAAGAATACTATCTGAGACTCAGGTTCAGATACACACTGATAGACCTAAACTATCAGCGATCTGCTATCTAGATCACCTTTCCCCGTTCTTCATTCCTTAGCTCTGTGCTTCTAGCAGAGCCGTTTGTGATTAAGTTCATCAACTGACTTAGCCTTCGGAGGTGGACTCCCGACCCCAGCGGTCGGGCCACATCTGACGCTTTCGTTTTGCAGGACATCACGTGGAGATCTAAGGGCTGAGCAGATTTTGGACGCATCATTTGGCACCGTCTGTGGGAACGACTTGAAAAGCCATGGTGACTAGACCAGCAGCCGCTGCACAACGCAATTCCGGTGTTCAGATACCTGGAGTGAATAATCCAGATATTCCCCAGGAAAGCCAAAATCCTATCGAAGTGGATGATGGCCAGGGAGGACGTAATCCTCCTCCTGATAGAATCCAAGATCAATTGGATCAGGTAAAGATTCAACTCTTGGAGGTGAGCCAAGCACTCCGCATGCTCACCAGACGAGTGGTTTTACCACAAGAGCCTGATCAACGCGATTCAGGGAGACATGCATTGCCACGTGACCAGAGAATGGCGGAAGACCGGAATGTTGATCATAATTTCCGTGAAGGAGACCGAGGACTTCGGAGGATCGATGCTCAACCGAGGTGAGGCGATCGGTTCGACAGACCGCAAGAGAGTACAACTGATTCAAATACAAGGTTGGATACAGGGGTAAGAACTCACTCACCCACTGTCGAAGAACCGTTCGTGATGATCGAGCGCGTGACGAGAGGAATGTTCGGGAAGGACGGGCTGTTCGTGATGATCGAGTAGCACGGGATGATCGTGTTAATCGAGGTCGTGATCATATTGCTGAAGATCATCCGACCCAGATTGGTCAAGAATTGGCCAACATCAATGAGAAATTAGGGCAGTTGGCTAAGGGAAGAATAACTGAGGATATTTACTCAGTCATTCGGAAGACTCCTTTTGCTGAGCCGATTGCGGGATATCGGTTTCCCCATAACTTCCGTTTGCCTACCTTCTCAACATTCGATGGCTCCGGAGATCCAACAGCTCACATCGGCTATTACCAACAGACCATGGCAGTTTTCGTGTAATTTCGATGAAATTTTATGCGGGGTTTTTGGTTCATCTTTAATCGGAGCAGCACAAAAGTGGTTTTCTAACCTCCCCTCTGGAAGGATCGTAAACTTTGACGAATTGGCGCGCCAATTCATAGGGCGATTCCAGAGTGGGATACAGGTCAAGAAAACGGAAGAAACCTTGTTTACTGTCAAACAAGGAAAGAGCGAATCGATCAGAGAGTTTCTGAAAAGATTCAACAAAGTGACGATGGAGATAGAAAACTTGGATGAACAAGTAGCGTAACCGCTCTATTCACGGGACTCACCAATCGGAAACTCCTGGAGTTATTACTACAGGATATACCTACGACTTATGCCGAGTTGGTACAGAGATGCCGAACGAGTGCTGAAGTCATGGAGATTCTAGACGCGCGCCAAGGAGATAATAAAGTCTCCAATAAGGAACAAAAGGCTCCCCGAGCGACGAAGCCAAAGAAAAATGTTCGCGATCGGGTTGGAAAATCCCAGCCTTGGCGCCAAAGATCCCCCGGTAAAAGTGAGTACACTCCATTGAATGCTCCTCGGGCTGATATTTTGAATATCCTCAAAAGAAAAAATATTTTAAAGTGGCCGCCTAAAATTCTTTTGAAACCCGGAGAGCAGCAGGATCGGGAAAAGTATTGCCGATTCCACAAGGACTATGGTCATTATACTAATGACTGTCGTCATCTGAAGGCAGATATTGAGAGATTGATATCTCAGGGACATCTGTCCAGTTTTGTTAGCAGGAGAAGGGAGGAGCCACATGGGCCACGTGCGGCTGCTCCAAAGAGGGATCGTTCGGTTAGTTCAGAACGGTCGAGGGAGGCCCCGAAGTCTAAAAAAGGCAAGGAGGTGATTGAAGCTGCTACTCGGTCACCGATCCTTACCATCTTCGGGGGACCAAAGCCCGAATCATTCCGGAGTCTGAAAACAAAATCCAAATTTGTTGGAGCCGAAGAATGCGCAGAAGCGGAAGAAGCTAAATGGTGAAGATTCTATCACCTTTAGCGAGGAAGACGAAAGAGACGTTTGTTTACCTCATGATGATGCTATAGTCATCAAGGTAGAGATTGCACACGCGGGAAGTGCATAGAGTTTTGATTGATACAGAGGTCTGCAACTGACCTAATTTCCTACGATGTGTATCAAAAATTGAAGGTGGATCGGGACTTGATGAAACCTTCATCTACACACCTATATGGCTTTGCAGGTCATCTCAGAGTAGCGGAAGGATCGGTTTAGTTGGATTTATCCATTGGAAGTTTTCCTAAGGAAACAACTGTCCGAATCAATTTTTTGGTGGTTCGAGAACTACCAGCCTATAATAGGATTCTCGGGCGACCATCTTTATCCAAGATAGGTGCTATTGTTTCGACAAAACACTTGAAGATAAAATTCCCGACTGATATGGGAATTGGTCAAGTCTCCTCTGACCAGAAGATCTCTCAGCAGTGTTATGTTGCCTATTTAAAAGACAAGGAGGGTCCGAGGAAGGTTACTGCCCTCCCCATAGAAGTTCGAGATGATCGGGAAGAGACAGAGATGCAAAGGCCCGAACCTGGAGAAACGATGAGAACGTGGAGCAAATCCATTTGTGTACCGAAGATGAGAAAAAGATTACTTATATCGGGTCCGAACAAGTGGAAGAGTTTAAAGATGAGTTGAAGTTTTTTCTTCAACGAGAATAAGGATGTATTCGCATGGTCCGCCGAGGACATGCCGGGGATCGATCGGGCCATTGCAGAGCACAAACTCGGATAGACCCTAAGGCGAAACCAATGATACAAAAAAGAAGAAATTTCTCTATTGAAAAGTATGAAGCCGTTCGGAGCGAAGTTGAAAAACTTAAGAATTCTGGTTTCATAGAACCAATCGAGTGCCCAACTTGGTTGGCCAACATGGTGATGGTGAAAAAGGGGAATGGGAAGTGGAGGATGTGTACAGACTACACAGATCTAAACAAAGCTTGCCCAAAAGATTGCTACCCGTTGCCTCGGATTGACCTCTTGATAGATGCGACTGCAGGATATGAAACTTTAAGTTTCATGGATGCCTACTCAGGGTATAATCAGATCCTTATGAATAAGGAGGATGAGAAGTATACGGCTTTCATGACTGATCGTGAGAGCTATTATTACAAGGTCATGCCTTTTGGTCTAAAGAATGCAGGAGCAACATATCGGAGGGCCGTCAACAAGATTTTCAAAGAGCTGATAGGAAAGAATGTTGAAGCTTATGTTGACGACATGCTAGTGAAAAGCTTTACAAAAGCAAATCATATTGCAGATTTGACTGAGGTTTTCTCATTACTACGGAAGCATCAAATGAAGTTAAACCCAGAAAAAATGTGCCTTTGGAGTCTCCTCGGGCAAATTTTTGGGTTTCATGGTATCACAGAGGGGAATTGAGGCTAATCCTGCCAAAATACAAGCTCTGATTAATATGGAGGCTCCCAAAACCATTCGGGATGTACAATGTTTGACGAGGGAGAGTTGTTGCTTTAAATCGATTTATCTCCAAGTTCTGGAGAAAAATGTTTGCCTTTCTTCAAGGCACTTAAAGACCGAAGGGCGTAAGGAAGCAAAGTGGATCGAAGAGTGCCGGAAAGCTTTCGAGGAATTAAAAGAAGCACTTGGACAACCACCGATCCTGTCCAGGCTAGAGAAGGGGGAAATATTACAGCTATATCTAGCGACGTCCCTTTCGGCGGTCAGTGTAGTACTTGTTCGAGAGAAAGATAAGAAACAGTGGCCGATTTACTATGTAAGCCACGTGTTGCTAGATGCAGAGACGAGATATTCGCAGATTGAGAAGCAGAGCTCTGGCTCTCATGATGGCCACCGGGAAGCTAAGGCCATATTTTCGGGCTCATCCAATTGAGGTATTTACAACTTTTCCTCTTAGTAAAGTTCTTAACAAACCCGATTTGTCCGGAAGGATGGTATCCTGGTCGGTTGAGCTCAGCCGAGTTCCAAGTGAGCTTTAAGCCCGGAATCGCAATCAAAGCTTAGGCATTAGCCGACTTTGTAGTAGAAACTACCGCACCGGGGGAGCCCACCATTGAGGATCCCATTATACCAACCACTTGGGAGGTATATGTGGATGGTTCGAGTAATAAAGATGGAGCAAGCGCTGGAATTCTATTAAAAAGTCCAGCAGGATTTATTATTCGATATGCTTTGAGATTCGCATTTGATGCAAGTAATAACGAAGCGAATATGAGGCCTCGATAGTAGGACTTCGGTTGTCAAAAGCATTAGCTATTGCAGATGTTACTATTTATAGTGACTCTCGACTTATAGTCAACCAAGTCCAAGGGGAGTATGGCATTAAAGAACCATGCTTGCAAAAATATCGGGAGATAGTGCAGGCATTTCAAAACCAATTTCGAATTTGAAGATATCTCGGATTTCGAGGAATGAAAATTCAAGTGGAGATGAGCTATCCCGACTAGCCAATGCCAAGGAAAAGAATCTAGACCCTTCGGTCTACATTGAAGAGATAACTTTTCCAAGTTATCATGAGAAAGAAATTTCTTATATTGAAGCGAACGTTCTTTGGATGGATCCAATAATCGAATATCTAAGGGATGACAAATTACCCGAGGATCCGAGAGAGGCAAGGTTGATCAAGATTCGATCAGCTAGATTTGTCATTCGGAATGGGAGACTATACAAAAGATCTTATGCTGGACCCCTTATGAGATGTATAGGCCCCGAAGGAGCAAAATCAGCTTTGGCTGAAGCTCATGAAGGAATTTGTGGAGCTCACATGGGTGGCCGAGCCCGGCCCACAAAATTCTAAGACTTGGGTTATATTGGCCTAAGATCCAAGAGGCTGCTATGGACTACGTTCGTCGATGTAGTAATCGTCAAATTCATGCTACAAGATCGAAGCGCCCGGCGGAAACTATGACTTCAATTCTAAATCCCATTCCCTTTGCAATGTGGGGAATTGATATCATGGGCAAATTCACCAAGGCGTCAAAGCGGACGGGAATATCCGATAGTAGCAATTGATTACTTCACAAAATGGGTAGAAGCCTGCATCGGCGACAATTATCGAGAAAAAAGTGGAGAAATTCGTGCTTGAATCAATCATATATCGCTTTGGGATTCCAAAGATTATCGTCACCGACCATGGTACTCAGTTTGATCGTCCACAATTTGAGCAATTTCAGTAGAACATATATGATCGAGCATCGTATGTCCTCAGTGGCATACCCCCAAAGCAATGGTCGGTAGAGGTTAGTAACCGAACGCTACTGGAAGGAATAAAGAGAAGACTCGAAGGCGACAAAGTTTCTTGGGTCGAAGAACTACATAATGTATCGTGGGCTTATAGAACTACGGTTCGAACACCCACAGGAGAAACTCCATTCAAGGTTGGCATATGGATCCGAAGCATTAGCACCAGTGGAGATAATGGCGGGGACATTACTTGGATCGTGAGTTCGAGGGAAAAGCAAATGAACAAGGACTACTTGATAGTCTTGATTTGTTGGACGAAGTTCGGGCAAAGGCAATAGCACGAACTCAACATTATCAAAGAAGGATAGTGTCTCATTATAATACTCGAGTGAAGAATCGTCGGTACTTAGCCGGAGATCTGGTGTTGAGAAACACCCTAGCTTCCGACCCGCGTCACCAAAGAAAGTTGGACCCTTTCTGGGAAGGACCTTATATGGTTGTGAAACCGTTCGGTTCAAGAGCTTACAGGCTGAAGAACATCAATTCCCAGAAAGAGTTGGATCGTTCGTGGAATGCTAGGCATCTCAAAAAGTTTTATCCTTGAGGATGATTTCAATTTTGTTCACGATATAATCATTTTCAACTCAATCAATGCAATTTTTGGCTTTCAACAAACTATCTTTTGATTGGGGGGCATCATACACCACATTCAAGAACAAGATCCAACTATAAGGCATCGGATGAAAATTCGTATGGGTCCTTCAACACTTCAACACTTATGAAAATTTTTCGAACTTTCTTAAGTCGGGGCATCGGATGAAAATCCGAGTGAGTTCCTTTTGCAAGGCGTCGGTTTGAAACCCGAGTGAGTTCCTAAGAGACTTATTGAATTTTTGAATTATCCTTAAGTAAAGGCATCGGTTTAAAACCCGAGTGAGTTCCTTCTCAGACTTATTGTATTTCTCCGGAAATCCTTAAGTAAAGGCATTGTTTCAGACAACTAAGACCTAATACAACGGCGATTCAAGTGGCTAGCAAAGTTCAAGATAAAGTAATTTCTTATTTCTTCAAAAGATCCAAAGAGGCCAGTATCAAAACAATTACAAGAGCTGGATACAATCTTCGATCGAAGAAGAAAGTCATTATAGGTGACTGTTAACAAGTTATACAAGATCGACGCGACTTTGCTAGAACAAACATATGAGTCAACCATTGGTGGGGATTCAAGGAAAAGAAGAGAAGAAATGAGGATTACAAAAATATTTCGGTATGCATAAAGTCCTCCGCAATTTCATACTCTTTGTCCAGCTTGTCCAGGAGAAGAATGGTCCTCGACCAAACTCGCAGTCAGTACAAGCTCGTCATAATTGACTTCTTCTAGCGGAGAATAAACGAGGAGAATCTTCTAGATATTGCATAATATCTGGATCGAAAGGTGGAGGATCAATCTTATCCTTGGTCCAATCGGGAGGAGGAATACCTAGGTCGGTAAATACTTCAGGATGGCAAACAGCACTGTAGGGAGTCGTATCAAAATGAGGATCTTTCCTTAATATTGATTCCCATACTCCGTTCTCACCATCCCAGACGCCTGCAAGTTATAAGCATTCAGCATATCAACAAAGGGCTTACCGTGTAAATACTTGAAGACGCAGCTCTGCAAACATCAATTGGAAGGGATTCGGGCAAAGGAACGACGGCTTGCCTTTCGGGTAACGTTTCAAATCCTTTGGCTCCGACTTTCCAACTGTTCGCTCCAGCCGCCGGATCTTCTCCCTGGCATCATCCAAGTCCGACCGAAGATGACCAATCATCAAATTTTTTTCTCCTGCCACCTCCCAAGCTAGATTCCGAAGGCGAGCAATCTCAACATCTTTAGCTTCAGAGATTTCCCGAAGCCTAGAAACTTCATTGCTCAACCTACCGAGTCTAGTAACTGCTTCCACTTGGTTGTGGAAGTTACCAAGAAGACTCCGCAAACAACTTCCGAGTTAGCGAGGAGCTGAAAAGTAATTTTTCAGAATTAGAGGATAATGAAGAAAGACTTACATCACCAAGTGACTTCGTAAAGACTTCATCCGGAAGTTTGGAAAGAACTGCGCTCTCGGAAGTCATTCGAGCAGCAAGACACCATTCCAACGCTCTGTCAAACTCGTTTGACACTAATTCGAGCGAAGGATGAGAAGGATGAACTACACCAAGAGAAGGATGAGCTTCATCACTTGTCACCCGACGGTGCTTCCTAGTGGCAAAATCCTCCAACTCGAAGGAGAGGAGGAGGATGCCAAACAAGCACTAGAGTTAGAAATAGGAGCAGCACTCGTTGGGACCACACCTTCATCGGGACGCCAACATAGTTGCCTCGGATGCCCGAAGAGTCTCCTTCGGGGGTTCTACCAGAGCTCACCAACAGGAGCGTCGGCAACACCATCGGCAACGGAGTGATCAAGATCTTCCGGGGAAAGACGAGCGATCACTTCGGGCAAAGGAGGCGCAGGGACGGCATCAATAGAAACTGCGGGAATCGACTTGAAGATTCACCGCCCCCAGCCGCCTTACGCGTGGGAGGATTCACTAGCTGAAACCACCGCACCGGCCCCAACCACCACCGACTTGGAACAATTTTCTTGCAAGATTTTGCTTCCGATAAAGTTCGGGGTTGATCTTGGGAGCCACTATGCAAAACAACAAAAAAAACCAGACGTATCAGGACAAATAAATAAACGACAAGAATGGGAAACCCTAGTTTTCTACAAAACTTCCGACAAACCAACAAACTAAACCCCAAGTATAACTACGTGCAGTTTACTCAAGGGGGAAGTGGGGAAAGAGATGAGTAATCAAAAAACTCACTTGTTCGGAAGTGGATAGAGCCGTTGTTGGAGTACGAGGAATACGGAAGCGGTGCCGAAGGACGAAAGGTCGCTTTGGCACTTTAGCAAATCTAACTTGCAGAAGTCGGGATAGATGGAGAGTACCCACGAAGGCTTTAAATAGCCTCAGGTATGAAGACGACGGTTGAAGGCTAAGGACAACCGACGATCCAGATCGGGAAATGACGCTTCGAAATCCGCAAAAAGCAAGATCAACGGTCGAAGGGATGCCACATGGAAATATGTGGAACGAGCACCGATGCGAGATACCTGCCAATCGTAGCACCACCATTAAAATAACGGATGTATTTCCGATTCATTGGAAATGATGAATGGTATACAAAAGCGGAAAACGCTTTGAACTTCGCATGGGGAAACGTAAGGACTTGCAATAAATGAAGTAGTGGGGAAGATTAATGCATCTTCCCGAACGCATCTTCACAATATTTCTACAAGATTATTATTGGTGTAGGAATGAAAAGTTAAGTGATAAGTTTTATCATTAATACTTTGATATTCAAGGCAAGATTTCGGGGAGGAGACGGGGAAGTAGAGGCCAACTGAAAAAAAGTATATATTCATTAAATTGAGGGTAAATCTTTACAA